>NC_092857.1:74218325-74447896 GCF_039878825.1 Excalfactoria chinensis | reverse complement strand
GGTGAACTAAACTAATACTTTCATGGTGCTTTTATACTAAAATAAGCAATTTATTTCTCCCTACACTGACCTTTAGGGTCCATGAAATACTTTTTCTAGTCTAGCTACAATTTCTGGTAAGTAGTGTTCGAGGATATCAGTTTGCACAGTTGGTCAGCAATGGCCAGTCAACTGTAAAGCTATTTACATGATATCTGAAGGGTCTGTTCTCAGATCAGTGCACAAACAGAATTTCCATTAATGTTAATAGAAGTTATGTGCAGGCATGAAAGTAAAGAAACTCCCTAATTAGAAATAATGAAAGACCAGAATGCTGCAGTGCTGAAAGGCAGCAGTGTCCATATTTACTTTGATATTAGATGAACACTGGAACTAAAAATGAAACATTAAGCTCAAAACATGTAGCTCACATTTTGGAGTACTGAGCATCTCTACATACATCAGATTACGCTGCTGCAGACATCTGCTTTCAAACCTCCACTTTGCAAGGTGGATTGTAACAAGGTGGACTGTACTATCTTCCGTAGTTAAAGTGAGAGCAAACGAAAGAGGAAAACTAGAGAACGTATGTTAGACTGGGAGTTCCTGGATTGGTGTAGTCTCCCACCCCTAGTTGGAACTGGATACCATTCTATATAATACCTTTCCTAAAGTGAGTTTTAAGGTAGTTCTTCTATTTGTTTTTATCGAAACAGCTTCTTTGAAAATGTTTCCCTGGAGCCTCCTTTCTGCATATTTCCTCAACAACTCATTGTCAATTTAAGCCTATTTGTTCCTGTTTTAGTTTAAATAATTTCATCCCCTCAGTAGTATCTGACATATATTAAGTGCATTTACAGCTTTCATTTCATTAACTGACGAAGACAACCGTTTCTTGTTAGATAGTCTGTCCATTTACGTTGTCCTCCAAGACAATTTTGTTTTGAAACCAACATAAGATTAAAATAATTCTGCTAAAATTTATCTTCTGGGAATATTCAGTCAGAATTCTTTTCCAGGTAAGACCTGACCACTTCTTTGTAGGCTGATACTTCCTTTACAGGAATATTTTTGAACTATGCTAAGTTTTAATTTGTTCTGTTGCACAATATTTTATATTGGTAGCTTTTGGAGTCGTACATTTGAAATTAATATCTACATTTCTTTTTGTTTGTTTCTGATTCTCCTCTGCAATGACAAAAGCTTTCTATCTTAATCCTCTTAAAGGCATGAGCTCCACTTTTGAACATATTTGGAATATTATGTCAGTATCATTAACAGAACTATTAAAGGAAATATGCCCAAAGATGAGTGCTTTAGAGCAGTTCAAATTATATTCTCTCTTCTTCTTCCTTGACAGCCCTTTTCATACTGTCTGTGCACACTTCCCTTCATATTATACTATATTCCTACTAACAACCCAACAGGTGGCTCAGCACCACATCATTTTCTCACTCTCTCCCTTCCCAGTGGGATGGGGGAGAGAGTCAAAAAAAGAACTAAAGTAGAACTCGAGGGCTGAGATAAAACTATTTACTAAGAAAGGGAAAAGGAAAAGGATAATAATTATGACTACATATATAAGTACATATGTATATATATAGCAAGCCATGCACAAGCAACTGCTCACCACCACCTGACCAATGCCCAGATCACTCCTTCCAGTAGAGGAAGAGTGAGAGGTGCCTTTCCACCTTCTTCAAAACTCCTTCCACATGATGTTATATGGTATAGAATGTCACTTTAGCCAGTTTAATTCAGCTGTCCCATATCTGTTCCATTTTCAGCTCCTTGGGCCCTTCACTGAGGACAACCTTGGCTCTGTACAGAACTGCTAAGTTGCAACCATAAACATCAGTGTGCTATCAACATTGATTTTCTCTTAAAATCAAAACATAGCATCATACCAGGTGCTCTGAAAAAAAACAATTCCATGCCTGCTAAATCTGAGACATGGGAATAAAGCAGTTTACATCTACAGAAAAGCTCAAGTTTTGTTTTCCTTTGGGACATGAGAAAATAATTTTTCTGCTAAATTAAAACAGCTTATCTTGGCAAACATAAATCCTGGAGCTTGTCAAGAAACATTTTGAAAGAAGGGAGGATAAAAAAGAAGGGGATTTACTCTTTAACAAATTCTGATAGGACAAGAAGAAATGGTTTTAAGCTTACAGGCCGCAGATTTAGGTTGGCTATAAAGAAAAAGTCTTTTACAGTGAGGGTGGTGAGACACTGGAACTGGTTGCCCAATTATATGGTGGATGCTCCATCCCTGGAGGTGTTTTAGGGTCTCTGATCAGCCTGACTAAGCTGAAGATGTCCTTATTTATTGCAGAGAAGTTGGACTAGATAGCCTTTAAAGGTCTTTTCTAAGTGAAACAATTCTATGATTCTGTGAAAATGTGACAAGCTGATGGGTAGATATATTTTACACAAGGCATGGGAGGGGGATCGTTTTGTTTAATTCACATCCCTTTTCCTTTAATTACTTTAAGTTAGTAAGATTTATGTTAGGACAGACTAAATTGGTACATTTATGCATGCATTTTGAATCTCTGGTTCTTCCTTATTTTAGTTAATAATATTAAATAATATTAAATGAAGGAAATGTGTTTGAGAAATCTTGAAGACTCTAAATTTTAACCTTAGAAATATCTGAGCAATAAACAATGGCGATGGACGTCAGTATCAGTTTGGAGACAGAACATGTTGTATGTTTGAGGGGTTTATGCTGGGAGAACTGAATAATCTGCATGTTGAGGGATTTGTAGTAGCTTTCTAATGAAAATACTTTTATATTAGCAGTCTTTTGACTGTAAGGTTAGACTTTATGATAAAAATATATATAGATTTTTTTTTTTTTTTTAATCTGTGATGTAATCTAATAATTGTTAACAGATACAACAAAAACTGTCCAGCAGTATTTGCATTTTTGTAGAGGGGACAACATGCCCTAACAAATTTGTTTGCACTAACCCTACACATAAGAATCAATAAGTGCATCATTTCCAAAGCAGGAAAAACTTCAGGTTTATTTTATTTTATTTTATTTTATTTTATTTTATTTTATTTTATTTTATTTTATTTTATTTTATTTTATTTTATTTTATTTTATTTATTGTTCCAAGAATCTTCAGTGGAAGCATTTCTCAAGTAATTAAGTAATTAAATACAAGTCTTATACTGCCAGGTAGTGTTAGCTTGTTTATTCTGAAACCAGGAACAGAAGAAAATTTCCAGTGCCAAATCTAGATGCCATGCCCATCTGGGAAGTCTTAGCACATTCTTGGCATAAACCCAAATTCTTTGCCAATAGAGAAAGAGTAATTAGAGAAAAATAGATTGATGGAAAGGAACAAGCAACAGAAGAGAATAAATAACTAAGCAACTAAGCAGTGTTTTCTATTTTGTACTTCTGGGTCATATAATGTGCCTTTTGCATTTCATTAGGGGGTAAACTGTCTTTATTTGTCAATTTTTGATTCATTTAGAGATACTATCCATTGTGTTTCCTCAGGCTCCATGGTCAATGTTCGAGTAAATACCTAATGGCCATGACTTTTAAGCACTGTATACATCTGGCAACTATTTAAACAGTCTGAACTTTTGGGGAGCTCAGCCCTTCCCCTCTATTTCTGCATCAACAAGACCAATAACTTCAATGCCAGCCATTATATCTAGTCCTTTAAACTTTACAAGCTAATGTGTTTCTTAGATTTCACCAGACTTGATCTCACTAATTGCAATAAGTAAACACTGTGCACTCCATGCTGTTCATGGCACATTTAAGGCTATAGGAGATTAGCATTTCTTAGCTCTTGTATGGTTTTTTTTTCCTCTTTTTGAAGTGTGACACTACTGGAGAGAAAGCCATGATAAAGACTTTCTCCAGCTGTTGTTGTGTTCTTCCAAAGTAAGACTGTATGGGCTCTTATTTTCTGCCTTGATCAGAACATATGACGATTGTCTCCTGGAAAAGATTTCTGAAATTTGGACAATCAAGTGATATTTTTCATTTAAAAATCTTTATTGCAATATCCTGTAAATGAAATATATAAAAAAATTGTTTGCTTTGAAATGAACTGAAAAAAACAACAAAACAAACAAACAAACAAAAAACCACCACAAATTATCTCTAGTAATTTATGTTTTATGTTTCTTACAGCACCTTGACATGAGTTCAAACCTAAAAAAGTCAGCAGAGCATTAGAGCAACAGTTCTCCTTTTTTAAGGCCAAAAGAGTAGTAGTTTTAAACTGTCTCACTGGTACAATGGCACTGCCGTCTCACAGCACCACACGTCAGGGTCCTTTGGCCCAGGAGCACAAGGAGATGAGGAAGAAGATCTGCCTGCAGTATTTGATGTTAGCTGAAGACTTCTCCAGGCTGTGGTAACTGCTTTCTGCTTTGGCTGTAGATCAGCTGATGCTACTTGCACTAACATCTTGTACTAACTTACTCCTTTCTAGTTTCTTGTCATGTTGCCCAGGCCACAGAAGTCATCCTGGCTAAATTTACTCTTACTGCCTGTTTTTCCCACTGACGTTTAAATCAGCTCATCAGAGTTGATGCTCTGCAAACCACTTAGTTTGTTGAGACCATTTAAAAGCTAAGTTAGCAAGTACATATAGAGTGCATTCTCAAATACTTCATTATGAATATACAAACAACCCAAAGGTCTGGGAGACTCCAGTAACTGCTGGCCATACCTGTTTAGATCCAGGTTAGGCACATGTGCAGGATGCATTTTCTCCTGTAGGCCCAGGATTTGCTGGCTCATCTGAAATGGAGGATTTTGCCTTTACACTCCAAGAAACATAGGACTAGGTTATATTGGCATGAATGTACCTGCCATAGAATCCTGGATACTGGATACTTAGCAGCCCTCCATGAAACCAGTCTGTGCTTTGCCTGTTATTATCAACATTTTGGATTCCTAGTACTTTCAATCAGCTCTAAACACAATTTCCAGGCAGCAGGAACCTTGAGTAGATTTGATTTCTTGGTTTTGTAATTAACAAATACCTGCTGTTTTATTGGGACACAGCTAAATGTTCACATCCAGGTGCTCAGCATCAATGAGACCTCAGGGACAAGAATGCTTTTGAGCCTGCTTTTGTAATGATCACCAGTGGATGGTATCACTTGTGCTGACAGAAACTTTGGACTTCAGTAACAGCAACTAGTGATATTTTCTCTTTTGTATAAGCAAGCCACTTGTGGGCATATATTGTACTGTTGTGCTGCGTGTGTCCCGGTCCATAACACACAGAGGATGGTAAACAACATTTTGGCACACTCTGAGAAATACTAAATCTAAATACTTTTGACTGATAAGTTAGAGGATTGTCATTCTAGTGATCAGCCCTCTCACTTCAGCCATGAGGGAAGTGAAATTCATAACCTCTGGCTTGCACAGTTTAACAAGAGAGTGAGTCTTGGTCTTTCTCCCTCAGAGGAAAATGATTAACACAAAGCAGAAAGGAAGGCAAAATCTTTTACTTTGAATGTACTTGTCCTTGCAATTTAATGTAATTGTGAACAAGTGAAAATACTCCACAGGGAAATATTAGGAATGAGTTTTGCTATTTCCTCCAATGTGTACATAAACCTTTAAGAGTTCCTACAATGCTCAAAGACCCATTTTCAGATTGATGGAAGAGCACAGCTCTGTATTTGTACATACTGCACATATTGAATTAATAATGCCTATATTTTCAACTTAAAAGTTCATTTCAGATGGATTTCCAGATTTTCACCTTTCTAAAGCACAATATTTTGTGACTCTGATTGGAAATATGATCTTGATTTCCTGAGTATTTAATACTGCACATGGATTGTAGTTCTTTGCAAGTGCAATAACTTCTTAGTACAGGTGTTCATTAGGAATTAGGTAAAGGCTACATAGTACTGACTGTAAGAACTGTGACTACACACTAACATTTTTATTGATGTTAGCTCTCTTGTTTGAAAGATCTAAAGGATCATATTTTATCTGTGTATATCCTTTCAGATGGAATAAAAGTGGGAGGGGTTTTAAACTTGATTATAAATAGTGTATAGGCACTAGCCATGTATATTACCAGTGTTTCTATATCAACAGCAAACTGCACAGATGCACCACCAGGAATCAGTCTGGCGTATACAGTGTCTAATGACTGAGTTATGCTGCAACTGTTCACTGATTATTGTAGTATGTAAATTACTATAATACGTTATATGTAAAACTGGCCTGTGATTTCACATTGTAAGTGAGGAAAGAAGCAGGTCAAAAAGTTGCAGGTTAGGGACATCTGAAGTACTTTTTTTTCTCTACAGTGACACTGTGTTTGCTAAATGCCAAATCAGTGCTGTAGAGCTAAATGTGGCTGTCAAGGTTCATGAGCCTCAGTGGAAGATCAGTCTTGTGAAATCTTGGGTCATACCATTACGAAAATCCAGTAGATAAATCTTGCTAGATCCTTTACTTTTGCTGTCAATCCACGCTAGTTGAGGGGGTCTCCTACAGTTCTGGAAGACTCTTACTAAGTGATAGGAACTTCAATATTGTGAATGATGTGCTAATAGGAAAGCCATAAGATATAAAAGTTGTGTAACATCTAACACAGAAACCTAACTTCGACTGATTCACAAAAAAACCCCAAACAAACACTAAAGAAGGTAGAAAAAAATGTCTGCAATTGACTGAAATTATTAGCAAAAACTGGAAAAGTATCGTTTTGCCATACCAAAGCAATTTAATGCAATAGTCAGATCTACAATTGGGCAATGAGAAAACAGTACCTGCCTTTAAAAGCAGTGAGATGAATGTAGTATGTGAAAAAGAACAGAGAGAGATCTTTCTCATGCAGAAGTATAAATTCAGTACTGTGTAAAGTCTTTAACAGACTGTAACAGAAAAACATAACTAATGGTACGGGAAGGAACAAAAACAATAAGATGCAGCAGAGTTTCCTGAAAGGTAGATTGTATAAGGGTAAGGTTTTGTTGTGGTTCAGAAATTTTGGGGGTATTTTTTATTTGTTTGTTTGCTTTTTTATTGTTTCTTAATTCTGTTTAAGATAGCTGATTTACTTGACAAGGTTAATGCATCATACGTAATCTATTTTAATTCTATGTAATTAAGGAAAGCGTTTCCTACAGTGTCCTATAGTAGCTTGTCATAGAAGATGGAGTTGATGGCTATTAATAAGAGCATGAGAGGTGAGAAATTAAAAGCGAAACTGCAGCATCAGTTAATTTAAGGAGAATTTTCAGTGTGATGACTAGAGTATGGGTGTCCAAACATTTGACTAGCTTGGGTCATGCTCAGTATAGAGGGATTCTCTTAGGCTGCGTAAAAAAATTGTAATGTAGTTAATATACATAAATAACAAAACTTGTTTCTAAAACCAATAGGATATTTGACCTTCTTTTTTGTGACAATAACGTGTCACTCTCATTTAGTGGAAGGAGTTGCAATTCTTAGCTAGTTCTCACAGTATTTAACAGGGATTTTTTGATGAACTTTCACTCCTCCTTTACTTCATTTTGAAAATAGTTGTTCACAAACATATGTATTGCCAGTAAGTCAGGAAATAATAATAATAACCAGTAAATTTCTGTGGTAAGATAGATAACTAGTAAGACACAAATTGTCTTAAAATAAATTTTGTTTTTAATGTAATGCAACTTTTACTGCTTCATACAAAGAAAGAGATTTCTTTGTATCTTTTCCAGGCACCAAAGAGCACCAAAGAACCCATTCATTCAGCATCACCATATTCACTATCAGTATCTCTAATAAAAAATGGCAAGTTGAGACCTATCTAATGGCATTGGTACTTTCATCTATCTCCAAAGTGTAAAATTGGAAGCTAGCAGCTGCACTCCCCAGATTTCTTTGGGGAGATTTTCCTATTTCTTCAATTTGCCTACCCAATTTTTTAACTGATTTTTGAAAAAAAAAAAAAAAAAATGGGTTTTTTTGTTTGTTTATTTTGTCGTTGTTTTTTTAATCACAGTAAATCATGCTTGCCACGCTTTCCATACATTGCTTAATAAACTCAATATCAGTAAATGGTTTTGACTTTTTTTTTTTTTCAATCAGTTTTTTTACTACATACCTGGATTCTATAATAAAGTCAGTCTGAGTTAAGTGTTGAGATTATACACTTTTTTCAGTTCTGCTACTTAGACATTACTTTATGTGCATCAAATTCAGAATGATGATTTTGCTTATTAAGTCTTATCAAACTACAGTCTCTGAAAACTGACAGGATTTCCTTGCAAATGAAGCACAGTACTGTATTATTTGTCCAAAGAAAAAGTACTCATCTGCCTCTGTTGTTGTTGTTGTTGAGCAGTCTTCCTTCATCCATGACTGTTCCTTTTCTAGGGGTTTCTATTTGCATTTAAGGTGCCAGGAGGTAGGTTGAACTATTAGTATAGGCAGTCACAGTGTATGATGGTATGGGGTAGATTGTGATTGCGGTAGTAGTTATCCCAGGTTGCATGCATCCTGTTGGGACATGGGTTGGATATGCCCAGACTAGAGGTTTTCTTGGCAATATTCAGAATATTCTTCTTTGCATAGTGATTTTATACTAAATCCTACACTTATGAAAGTAAAATTGATTGTATAAGTGATGTCTGCTGCATTCTTAGAAGGAAAGTAATGCAACAAGGTAGGAAACAAGCAGCCTTGTCTTCAAGATGAGCTTCTTCTCCAGATGAAGCCTTTAACTCTGCCTTGGCTCCATTTACTCTCCCTCATCCACAAGTGCAGCCTGAAGTGCTGCAGCACCTCATAAGCAGAAGTGCCCCCAGCCTCAAACCTGTAAACAGGAGCTGAGTAGAGATTCCGACCTCTCACAGTAGAATGAGCTGCTGTAGTAGCAATAAAACCAACAACAAAAACAACAAAAAGTATCTCTAAATTTAGACTCACTCAACCTTTTCTCCTTTTTCAGGTGTGAAATTAACATTTCATCCCTCTATCTAAATTTAGGGAACTGCAGGTGAAGGAACAGGATGGAATAGGGCTGCATTCCCAGCTGGAGTATAGGGCAGATCAGTGCTGAGGCGTATCTCTGTTGCCCAGGTAGCCTGGGCAGAAATCTCCTGCCAAAAGAAAGGCTGGAAATCTCAGGGTGAAACTGTGGGCATGTGGTAGCCAAGTGCTTCTCTCAATGAGGAAGATAAAGTCATCATGTGTGGTGAACAGAATGACCTTGTGGATAAGGAACAGAAACAGGAATTCCATTTCAGAGCACAAAATGCAAAGCAGTGAATTAAGAACATTAAGCACTAAGAACAAGATCTTCCAACACTACAGAAGGCACCATCAATGGGAATGGTGATGAAATATAAGTCAATTGATCATGGGATAACTAAGAGTTGCTATGCTGGTACGACTGCAAATAAAATTATTGTGATTCTGGGGTGTAAGAGGTATGGTATCTTAAGTAGCAGTTTACCAGTACCAGACTGCAGTGAAAATCTCATTCTATGATTGAATACAGGTTTTATTTCCATGGGACTTGAACCAGAATTACAAGGGCCTAAAATTCTAGGGAAGTTGTATACCTATGGAGGATGAGAGATTAAAAATATCTTGTCATGTCTATCCTACCTTAAAAAGAGTCTTGAGATGGGGACGTAATATCATCATCATCATAGTATCATAGTATCGTGCGAGTTGGAAGGGACCTTAGAGATCATCGAGTCCAACTCCTGGGATTCGAGCCCTCTATTGTAGCAGAGCGGCAGTTTTACCCCTTGCACCACAGGGGATTCGAACCCGGGACCTCCGGTGTTGCAAACGGCGGTTCATGTTCTGTACTTTTAATGATCCAGCTATCTAATGAGTGGACATTTATGCATGTAGAACAAATAAATTAAACTAAAAATGAGAACATTTTTAACCATCAGACTGTTAAAATCCTGAAATGATTATTCAGGAAATGTAACATTAATTGCTTCAGGAGAAACTTTGAAATCTATATAGAAGTGAATTGATGCCAGAGTAATTGAGTTAAAAACTAAAGATTGTTTTCTATGGAAAAAATGAGATGATTCACAATCTCAGATGCTCTCCTTTATCCACAGAATATTTGTGAAACTTACAAACATAACAAATAGTGGCGTTAAGTTATCAGTGTTCTGGAGGGCAACTAATGGTTGTGGGGGCACTTTCACAATTATTTTCCACTTGATTGACAGATTTGTTTGTATCTCTAGAGCATTTTGAAAAGAAATGTGATCATGGCTGATTATCTTTGAGACATTTACTCTGCAGTATTTCTAGTTTCTCCTGATAGTGTAAAATAATTTTACTCTCTTCCTTTCTCTTTCTCTTTCACGCTTCTTTTTCCTCTCTCTTTTTCCTACCTCACATTCCCCGATATGAAGTTTTTTTTCCAGGTAAACAAGTTTTTTGGGTTTTTTTTTGCATTTGAAGCAGATTTTGTCCGAAGACAGTGCACAGATATTCATAACAGTATTTAAAATGCTCTGCGTCTAAGTGAGATTTCAAGACAAGCTTTTAGCAGATAGAACTGTCTGGGACCTGCTGGATTTCTCTGGCTTTCTATGAAGCACAATGCCCGAGTTACTGTACGCCTCATGGAAATTTTTTTCTAATGATCTTCTGACTATTTTGGAACCTTGTAAAGCAGTATCAACCTTTCTTATTTCAGTCTTCATGAACTTTCTGGTCATTCTTACTGTTGTTTCTGTCCACTTGTCTTGCTGTTTAAATATAAAGCTGATAACTGGCTTTGTGTGTGAGGAACAAATAATATGCAGATTCTTGGGATATTTCAGGAAGGTACCTGCAAACTGCTGCACTTAGTGCCTTGGTAATCTCTCCTAGTTTCTTAGTCTTGCTGCCATATGCATTTCGTGAATCATACTTCTAGCACTGTACCTTCACAACCAACAAGTATTTGCAGCATATTTCTGTAAAGACTGTGCAAAACTAGCAAACTATCTTACCAAAAGGCAACTGGAGTAGGATGCAAGGAAATGCTACTCTCCCCACTTGAAAAATAAATAAGTAAATAAATAAAAATGACAAGTTTGAATTGGGATTTTTGATTCTTTTGAGATCCAAATCAAAATTCCTTGCGAGTTTTATTATTTAGGAGTGGTCATGTTGGATTAGATACACTTGTTACCTCTGTTCTTTTTCTTTAGTAGAAAACAATGGCATGGCACTCAAATCACTCCCTAGTCATACATGTGTATGTATGTGGTACAGATATATGTACAGCTGGACATTTCCAGAGTCCAGATGCCTGTCTTCCTGAATGATGTTCTCAGCATTGTCATAAGGGCATTTATTTATTTCCTTTGACTTTCACAGAATCACACAGAATCACAGAATCACAGTGTGATTTAGTAGGAATTATACAAATAGTCTGATCACATAAAAAATACAGTGGTCTAAACCACAACACGTATGTCTCAGGCTTGAGATGCAGTACTCCACATAGATCCTCACGTTTTAAAGTAGCTTGAAACAATTTTGTATCTCAGTTTTTTTTACAGTTCTGTGGGGGCAATCTCATTTCTGTAATACATTTTACTTAACATTAGCTACTTCAATTGTGAACACGTGTTCTTTAGTTTGCTAAATAATGTGTGTGAGATACTTCCTTGCATGGCAAGCTTTATCAAATGGCTCACCAGTAGGTTCAAAGTGAACCATAATAAATTCACAAATGTTGACAGTGGTGGTAGGAACTGAAACTTTTAAAGGATGCAAATAATTGTAAAAAAAATGCTTTCTACGTGGGCAGTGGTCCTTATTGAAGGAACTTAGTAATTTTTGTTAAGCTGATTATGCCCTCTCTGCCTAAGTGAACAGATTAATTCAGGACTCATTAGCCCTAAAAGTGAAGAACCATAAGACATTATCTTGAAAAGTTTAAAATACGTATAATTAACTTTCCTCAGGCAAATACCTGCCAGCAGAGTTCAATGAATCTGTGCTTACCAATGAAGTATGGAGAAATGTGTCATCACATTAATATTTCAAATACTGGAATAATATATCCTGAGCTTTATACTGCTAACCAATACTTCTAGGAAACTGGATGATAATGCTGCAATTCAAACACAGTTTATAGGAATTTCTTGCAATGCTTATATTTTCAGGAAGCAAACACAGCACACCTGTAATTGATGGTAGTTGGGAAAGCAACTTAGATTAAAATTCACAGAAACAAGAGCAATGGATATTGTATCATAAAAGCACAAACAAACAACATCAAAGAAACAAACCATTCTGTGATTCTGTGATTCTATTATTATGTTAATCGGAGTAACGAGACTTAATTGTTATTGCCAGCTTTGAGAGGCCTTTTTACCTTTAAGTTCTCATTCTCTATATTAGAGATTTTCTAAACAAACGCTTGAATCAAGCCATGCAGGGCTGACTCTTTTCACTCTTTATGTCCTGTGCGCTCAAGCCATTCTGCTCTTACACACATGGCTATAATGCAATTTGCATGATATTCAACATAAACTAAAAACATACAAATTATACAATCATAGCCAAGACATTTTGAACTATGTAAATGTTTATCAGCAAAAAAAAAATAAAATAAAATATTTCCTGGTTTGCTAGAAAGTTTTCTTTTTATTTTATTTTTAAGGAGTAGTAGGGCTTAATTTTCTTTTTTCTTTCTTCTTTCTTCTTCTTTTTTTATTTTTTCTTCTTTTTCTTTTTTATTTTCTTTTTTAACTTCTGCTCCATTAAAGGCTGTTAAACTCCAGAAATTGGATCAGCAATGCAGCAGACTCAGTAACACTAAATGAAGTGCTGTAAGCTTACATCAGACTAATTAGTCTAAGGGATAATATAGAGGGAGAAACTTTTCAGGTTACTTTGTAAAAGGCAGTTTGCTTAATTAAGTCAACCACTAATTGTTAAATATTTTTCAGGCATTAACAGAGCTACGCTGAGTGTAATTAAATTTTGATTTTAGTGGTATTTGCAGGGATTAAAGTCACAATCTGATGAGGCGCTGAGGTTAGTTAATATTCACAACACTGCCACAGCTGTCCTCCATTACATTACAAAGGACAGGAAAAGAGACAGCAGAATAGAGAGAGGTAATGAAAAAGCTATTTATTCATTTGAACCAGCTCCACTCTGTGTAGTCTTGTACAAATGGATCTGATCTGCATGACACACATCTAGGCATTAAATCCGATTTAATTTGATACAATAAAAGACAGCCCGAGCTCTAAATGCATTTCTGTTTCTGTACTTAAACATGATGCAGTGTATCAAAAAATATAATCATATGATTATCACACGATTCCATTCAAGTGTTATTTCTAGACTTACAAGCTTTACAGGAGACCACAAGGATTGTACACCAGTTCTCAATCAGACATTATTTGTCTCATATGTGTATCCCTTGGGATATTTACCAGCCAGACATACGTTTTGAAGGTTTAAATTTGAAATGTGAGTCACCTAAAGGTGGCATGAAGATGTAGCAGAAAACCAGTCTTCAAAGGCTTGAAATAAGCCATAACAGCAACAGCTGGCAGAAATAGGTCTTGGTGGATTTTCATGCCAACATTATTTCACTCACATGGATGTCCTCTAGTAAATGATAATACTGGGCCTAGGTTTGAGTTCAAGAGAACCTTGCCAAGAATTGCCTAAGACAGCAAATGGCACACATCTACATGCAGTACGCTGTACGCTCTTTATCACATTAAATCGTTGCCCTTGGAATGGTTTTACACCCTGCAGCCTTAACTGTTGTTCCTAACCTATATGTTTAAAATTTCTGGTGTTAGCTTATATGAGTAAAATGTAATCTGTTTTATTTTTAAGAATGGGTCCTTAATTCTCTGAGTGGGCACTAGTTAATCACTTTATTTTCTCTGGATGAGGGTAATGATTGCACCATTGGGATGCTAAATACATGTATCTCCTGATTTCCTGCAAGTATCTAATGATCTTGAAAGCTACTGTAAGGCCTTTAGAATCAATAGAGTCTGGCTGTGATTCAGTCACTCCATAAGTGCAAAGCAACCCTATGGATGTTGAAATATTTTTCATCTTGACCTTTAACATCCACTTCTTTCTGTTGTTCCATTATTATTCCACTTTACTTAATTTTATTTTCTAGCACCATCTTTCTGGTAGTGGCATCTTGCTTACCTACCTCTTGCCATTTAATAGTAAATCAGTGTATTTCAGATTAACACTCTAACTTCAAACATGCAGAGGTGTGCTCTTTTTTCCTATGGTGTCACCTATAAGGTTCATTATTCCAGTTTGAGGTTTCCAAGGAGGTCTTTCTTTTAGCAAATACGGACAATAACTTTATCAAAAATAAATGAATAAATAATACTAATCCCAGGACTTATATGATCACTGCCAAATATCTGAGATTCCTGTAGGATTGTTCAGAAATCCTTTTCAAAATATAACATCTGTGAAATAGCATACTGAGAGATGAGCCTTCCCAAAATCCTAATGAAGGTCATTTTCTCCTTCAGATAATTTGTGTCACCTCTGAATTTAGAAAAGAATATTGCATTTACATCAGTCAAACTTGTGCTGTTACTGGGTCTTGTCAGCACTGTTCTGCATTACCATGAATCTCTCATGTTTGGATACTGGAAGCCGCAAATTCAATAATATGGTCATTTCATGTTACAAGTGAAAAGAAACACTAGAGGCTTAAGTCTTCATTCAAATAAGTATTTCTGATAACTATAGTATCAATAATGGATTCTTTCAAAAGTACATGAGAGCAGAATTGACTGTCATGGGTTAACCTAAAATCTACCTGCACCCATGACAGAGGTATAGACAGCCTGCAGGGCCGCTATCACAAAAGGAAAAGGGAAAAAGGGAAAAGGAAAATAAATACAGCGGCAACAATCTAAGGAGGCACACTTATTTACTAAAATACCATATCGGAATACAGCATAACACAATATAATACAATATAATTGGAATTAAGGCTAACAAGTAAAGTAAAATAAGAGAGAGTGAGTCCCGAAACCAAGAGGCCTACTATAACTCTAGGTGAAATGGCTGGAATGCTTCCACACACTCCCCCATGGCTGGCAGGATCCAAGAGAATGAGTCCAGCACTGAAGTGAGATTATATAGAGTCCTTGTCATATGACTGACCGTGGTGTTCTCTGGGACATTCAGTCTTCTTTCTGTGAGCAGCAGACTCGTCAAAATTATCCATGCTTTATCATGATGTTATGATGTGGAATACTGATAGCAAAATTACAAAATTGCAAAACCATGACATTGACTTAAATTTAGGCAGTTTTTATGCAACTACAAGGGTCTCTCTTTAAAAATGATCTTTTCAGCAGCAATCTAAAGTAATATAAAAAAAATAAATAAAAAAAAAAAAGAAAGGAGGAAAGGAGGAAAGGAGGAAAGGAGGAAAGGAGGAAAGGAAGAAAGGAAGAAAGGAAGAAAGGAAGAAAGGAAGGAAGACAGACAGAAAGAAAGAAAGAAAGAAAGAAAGAAAGAAAGAAAGAAAGAAAGAAAGAAAGAAAGAAAGAAAGAAAGAAAGAAAGAAGGAAGGAAGGAAAGAAGGAAAGAAAGAAGGAAGGAAGGAAAGAAGGAAAGAAAGAAGGAAGGAAGGAAAGAAGGAAAGAAAGAAGGAAAGAAAGAAGGAAAGAAAGAAGGAAAGAAAGAAAGAAAGAAAGAAAGAAAGAAAGAAAGAAAGAAAGAAAGAAAGAAAGAAAGAAAGAAAGAAAGAAAGAAAGAAAGAAAGAAAGAAAGAAAGAAAGAAAGAAAGAAAGAAAGAAAGAAAGAAAGAATTATTAGAGAATATAATTCACACTATAACTATATAACATAGGTAAATGAACAATAAAAATGATAAATTGGGCAATAGAAAAGATTACAGAAATAATGCTTTCACATCTTGGGCATTCATTAAATTGACTTTCCAAGGTAATTACTTTAACATTTCTACCTCTGATTCAGCATAGACTTTTGGATCATTAAACTAGATAGTAAATATTACAAGGTTTCAAGACCTACCTGCTCTTTCAGACCTCTTTCCTGGAAATTCAAGAGCCATGTCAAAGCTTTTGCTCAAGGCTGAATCTCTTCTTTCAAGTATTTAGAATTGCTAACTGAATTCATGGAGGGTATTTTTCTGTTTCAATAACTGTTTCTTTTAGATAGAATAATGCTCTTCACTCTTCTGCATAGACTTAAATAATTTAATTTTAAATAATACAGAAAAAAGAGTAATGAATTAACGTAAAAGTATCATTCACTTTTATTCGTGTCTATTCTGATAATAGCTTAAGGTAAGATGTGAAGATTGTTTAATTCCAAAAACACATGATTTCTGATTTCTGGTGGGCTTGGAATTTGTCATTAGATACATCTGGGTAGTAATTTTCTGAGAGCTTTTGCTGGGAAACACTGACATTCCTAACAGTTCCCCCTTTTTTATATAGTTTCACAGCTCCTTCTTTCTTAATACAGCTGTTGTCTGTTTCTGACTTTCTCATTCAAACTACAGTGGGGGCTTTGTGTTACAAAATGCAAATTTAGCTCATAGAAAGCATTCTGAAAATTGCTATTGTCTATCAGGCTCAAACAAGAGAATTCATGCAATCTCAGAAGTGTGTTTTAAATGTATTTCTCTCTCTAGATCAAATATATAAAGCTGGCTTTTTGTTTGTTTGTTTGTTTGTTTTTTGGAAGGTAAGGTAGATTTCCTTTGTCCAGAACTAACCAATACTGCATACTATGCAAAGACATGATGGAAGTTGGATTTATGAGTCTAGCAGGAAAGAATTTCAGAAAAAAAATCTCAACTAATCTGAAATTTAGAATTATTTTCTATAAATAAATAAAGGGGTGCGTATTATTTTTCCATATCAGTGAAAATGATTTTAAATGTCCCAACCTAGCAGTCTGTTGTTGCCTTCAATAAAAGTGTATTTTAACAGGCTGCTGCTCACCATGTTATGCCACTGCCTTGTAAACTGGCACTTGAATGCCAAGATATGATAAAGTGTCATAGCAAAATACATCCATCCCAGAGATTCAGAGAGGGCATTTCAAATAATGTCATCTTTAAAAATTAATATGGCTACAGAATTAAAAAAAAAAAAAACAACTGAGACAAGATTATTTCCAAAAGAGGATTTGAAATCTGAAAACTGAGAAATTATTTAGTTTTTCATGTTTTGGGTTTTCTTTTTGCCAGAATATAGGCAAAGATTTTACCAGACTATGGACCTAGTTATATTACCAAATAGAAAATTTACATGGAAAGACAGGGTAAGTGGGATGTAAGTGTCTATTGAGTAACCCCATGAGATGTCTCCCTTTTTTTCCCATCCTGTAATTTTGTTGTGCTTTTATGTAATTTATATCCCAGTCTCAATCTATTTCTATGCAGGGCCCTGATAATAAATAGGAAGTTATGCATGTAGTGCAGTAATAGCATACAGTATTGTTTGGTGTATAGTGTAATATAGTGATGCATACAGTATACATCCATAAGACAAAGGAAGAACTGTTCAATCAATTAATTTAGAAAATTATCTTATTAAATTACTTCCAGATTTTTTTTCCTTCCAATTCCATTTTATCAAAATATATTGTATCAAGATTAAACAAACAAACAAACAAAAAAACAAGTTAAGAACAACATTTTTCTTTTAGCAGCTACTTAATTCTGCGTAAATTCATGGATACTGTCTGTAGCATCTTCCTGTAACAGAAAGGACATTTTCAGACTAACCTGTATTAGTTATATGCACTTAAACTTTGATCTTATGACAATACCCAGTGAACAAGGTAGTATGTTTAAAAATGACACCAACCTTCAGCTGAAAACCATCACGCATCAAGTGAAATATAATAAGTAGACGAGCACAAGAATGTTTTCCACAACAAAGGAAAAGATAAGTTTGCTGATATCATTTTGAATCCATTTACAACAGAAATGGTGAACATTTATTATGTTTTACCTTTGTTAATAAGATTGGCTGCAACTCTGTTCATTCTCCAAGTGTGTTTCAAGGGATATTTCTGTCACTGACAGTGCCAGGGTGGGCAATTATCTAGTCACTTTTTTTTGTTTAAAAAAGAATTCTTGTTCATCACAAACCCCTACCAAAAAGAAAAAAAACAACCAAAACAACAACAACAACAAAGTACAACTGAGAGCCCACTCTGTTGAAAGAGAATGGACAGAGTGTGGAACAGAAAATGTCGAAGTGTGACTTCCATTTGAAACAGTTTGGGGGAAATGCCAGTAAGATAACAGACTCAGTGAGATAGTAATTTAAATAAAATAGCACATCAGACAGCAAATTAACTTTTGTTATATGTATTGTGTTCTGGAGCTTCTGCTGATATATCTGGGGTGCTTTACAAAGAGCACAGCCAACAGGTCAAATGATGTGATATTCTCCCTCTACTCTTGTGCTGATGAGGGTATTCAGAATACTGCATCCACTTCTGGGCTCCCCAGTTAAAAAAGAAAGGTATCTCCTAGAAGGAGTCCTATGGAAGGCCACAAAGATGTTAAAGAGCCTGGAACACCTCTCTTACAAGGAAAGGCTGAGTAACCTGGGTCTGTTCATCCTGGGGAAAAGAAGACTGAGAGAGGACCTGATAAACATTTATAAATGTTTAAAGGAAGGTGAGAGGTAGATGGACGAGACCAGGCTCAAGAGTAATGGCCTGAAACTTGAACATAGGAAGTTCTGTAATACCTTACGGAAGAACATTTTTATGGTAAGAGTGACAGAGCTCTGGAACTGGCTGTACAGAGAGGTTGTGGAGTCTCCTTTTGTGAAGACATTCAAGACCTGTTTGTACACCTACCTTTGTGACCTCTTGTGGGTCACCTGCTTTAGCACGGTTTTGGACTCAATGACCCTTTGAGGTCTCTTCCAACCATTGCAATTCTGTGATTCTGTGATATCTCTATATAAAAAATAATAGCATTTGTAATGCTGACTAGGAAGTAATATTCAATTTCCTGACACACAAGTCTAAGTGGAAAAGTAATTTAATTCAAAATTCTGCAGAGTAATGGCAGCTGTGGTAACAATATGTATGCAGATCATAAATATATAGAAGACTTTGATATAAGGTAAGCAAGCCTTTACCAAGAGCCTTTTATTTTTCATGTATAATGATCCCTGCTCACGTGATATCCTACATTACTAGAACAGCAGTTACCAAACCTTCCACTGTGATCAAGATATAAGTGAAGCCAAAGATTTGCCACCTTAGAATCATCGTTTCAGTTTGCTCTCAAATCTTGAGAGAATAACATATTGTTGTATCTCTCAGGACATGGGAGGTTTGTTTCATTTTTCAACAATACTACTTTTCTTTATTCTTCTGTTAAGGGTCTAAAAGAAAAACAACAAAAAAAATCTTCCTTCAACTCCACTGGCTACTAAAATACAGTTGTGGCTTATAAAATCTTGCTTATGAATAATTTGTTCTAAATCAAAACCTATTACTCAAGTCAAGTCATCAGAACTATACTGGCTGAAAATATGCTGTATTTTATAAAATACTTCCATGAAAGGAAATATATATATATATATATGTATATAATCATCTAAAATATTCCAACTTTTATAAAATGCATATGTGATATGAACTTTCATTACAAAGTGAATTACCCTGTCTGTTTCTCTATAGAAATGTAAATGGGTGTTACGCAGAATAGGATGTAAATCATAATGTGATGCTTACTCTCTTCTCACGCCTATACTAATCAGCAACTAAATAGCCTAAGTATTTTCTCTATGCTGATCACTAGAGTAGAATTCAGTCTTCATTTCTCATAAATCCAAGTACTGTATAGGTCCCTAGTGAGGCAGTCTTCCTAAGGACACTACTCTGTAAGGAGTGTCATGTTTCTGGAGAGCTGTTTAAAGGTATCTGGTGCAGTCAGCTTGACCTCATAGTGTCCTCATTCATAGAGGATAACATCTCCATCAGTTACTTTCCAAAATTCTTAGTGTAGAAGAGAAATTATGGGTTCCCTTTAAGGGAACCGCTTTGCTCTTCAGGTGAATAAATCTCTTAAATGGACATGTAAGTTCATGTTCTATAACACATTGTGCTTCCTGCATTTTTTTTTTTTTTTCTAGGATAATTTCATTAGACAATTTCATTTCTAAGACCTTCCCTTGAACCAGAAATATCTCGCTGAATGCTGAGATTCTGCTTAAAAACAGATAAACGTGGTTTACATCCCACTTGTCTTTATTCTCTTGTGTCCATGTACTCACTCCAACTTGGTCTTCCTCTGTGACATATTTGTTCCCCAGACGCAGTTTTAAGGTGCAAGAGTTTTGTTCTTGAACAGAGAAGAGAAAACTTACAGGTATGTAAGCTAATGAAGAACGGAGGAAGACAATTCTTGACTTGGGAAGGGCTAATTACAAGACTGAAACAGGAATATACACAGACTTTTATGCAGTTAATTATTTCAAGTTGCAGCTCAATGCGTTGCTCCAGCAGCAACTATCTAATGAAAGGAAAAAAACAAAACAAAACAAAACCCTATTGAGTACAATTAGGTTACAGAAAAAGACAAATGGAAGGATGATTGAATTTATGTCAAAAGAACTGATTTTCCAGAGGCATAGTTCTGGGTGGCTTTGAAGTCCTCTGTCACTGAAATTTGGCATTCACTCTATTTTAAAAATAAATTAGAAACCTCAGGAAATGATATGCGTACGGACTGAGAGAAGAACTCATTGAGAACAGCCCTGTGGAGAAGGAACTGGGGGTCCTGGTGGGCAAAAGGCTGGACATAAGCCAGTAGTGTGCACTTGCAGCCCAGACTGCCAGCTGTATCCTGGGCTGCATCAGCAGGGGGGGTGGCCAACTGGGTGAGGCAGGAGATTGTCCCCCTCTAGTCTACCTTTGTAATGCTCTGTCTGGAGTACCGCATCCCGCACAGGTAGGCTGTGGAGCTGTTGGAGTAGGTCCAGAGGAAGGACGCAAAGATCATCAGAGGAGTCTCTCCTATCAAGAAATGTTGAAGGAGTTGGTCTTCTTTAGCTAGAATTGAAGACTCTGGGAGTCCTCATTGCCGCCTTCAAGTACCTAAAGGGAGCTGAAAAGCACAAGGTGGACTGACCTTATATGTAATCTGATAGTGATAGAACAAATAGAAGCAGCTTTAAATTGAGAGTGGGGAGATTTAGATTAGATGTTAGGAAGATATTTTTCACTCAGTGCGTGGTAGAACATGGGAACAGGTTGCTTAGGAGGGCTGTGGATGCCTGGCACCCAGATAGCCACAATGCCAGGCTGAATGAGTCCCTGGGCAGTCTGATCTGGTGGGTGGCAACCCTGGAGCTGGAACTAGCTGGTCTTTAAGATCCTTTCCAGCCCAAGCCATGTTTCTCTGATTCTATGCTTCTATGATTTGCTAGAGCAGAACACTTATTTTTCCCTTTAATATATTGTGAGGGCAAAAAGTAGGACAGCGGGAATGTGCTTGGTGCAGTGTGCTCCGTTTCTCCAAACACTAGCATGAGTAATGCAAGGTTACTGCAGTAAGTAAACGTTTCTTATTGGATATCAGAGAAAATAGGTGTGTAAAATCCATGTAATTTGATAGCACATACATCACCACTGCCCCTGGGAGTACTGAATCATAAAGCTACATATTTAGCACAGTAAAACGATGTTTCTCATCTTTTCTCTGGGAAAGTTCTATGGAAATGAGTGGGGGATGGGAGAAAAAGCTTATAAATCAAATATTAAAACAACAGGCATAATGTAGAGTCACTAAAGAAATACATTGTACATCCTTTCTTTTATTCCATGGCATTTTATTTTAAGTGTCCTTCTCCCCTCGGTGTTTTTAGTACCAGTGTTAAATTACAGTAGCAGTCTTATGGAAATACATGTGAGATTCACATGAATACCAAATGCATTCATTAGGATCAGTGCTGAATTCCAAATGAGAATAGCTTCCTCTTTTTCTTTCTTTTTTCTTTTTTTTTTTCCTTCTTTCTTTTTTTTCTTTTTCTTTTTTTTCCCCTGTCTGCATTAACCTTCAAGGCAAGTCAACACATTTCAAACATCCTAGTCTGATTTTAATTTGGAAAACAGTCTTAAATATACCACTGACAAGTCAGGTTGAATCAAAGCTGTAAGGAACAGAGCTGAGGGGGAGGAGGGGAGACAGGACTGCCACAGCAAGGAGACACTGAGAGAGAAAAAGAGGCAAAAATGAGAGCTAACACCAGCTCCCCTGGGGTCTGCTGTAATCAGCAGACAAATGGTCTATACTCATGGCGTGTATTCATTCTGCAGCAAAGGACTGCCTACAAGAGCCTTCCTATGCCTGTTTAGAAAAATAAAAAAATAAATAAAATAATAAAAAAAAAAAAGTACTAGCCTTCCTCTATTCAGATGCTTTGAAATAAGAAAGAACTGCTGACAAACACTGCTTTGGGCATTTGACACTGCTTTTTGATCTAGCTACTCAGACAGTGTAAAATGACTCTACAAAAGAATCTCAATCCTAGCCTGCTAAAATGTCATGGTTAGCAAAATCAAGGCTGTTTTGTGTGTGGTTTTTTACCCACTCTCTCACTCCCTCTCTACTGTTTAAATTAAATTAAAAAATAAAATATCCTCTTCCCATTGTTTCTTATAGCAGCAAGTGATCGATTTTTCTTCCATTTCTGAATCCTTGTGATGTTTTTTTTCTAAAGTCTGTGTGCACAAATAAGACAATGAAATATATATCACGCATTACAAACATATTTACATATTCATCAGCTAGATACCTGCATCATTTGTAAACTTAAACACTTTATGGAAATGTTGAAAACCTACTCCTTTGAAGCCATGTCTCATTTTGGATAGAAAATGAGGCAAGCTGGTAAAACAGAGCCAAAAGCTGACACCATAAAATAGCTTCCAAGATACACAATGCAATTAGATATTATTTTTTAATTTAGTGGTCCAAATGGATCTATTGATGAAATAGAAAACCACTTCTGAGATCACTAATACTCTACTATATAGTTGCAGGATAGCAGCTGCTTACCTATTACATTTATCTGCTCCACCAGTGCTCCAAAGTTTGATTAGTAGTCTGCCTTAGAAAATACACTTTTCCCTCTGCAGCAGGAAAATCAAATTTCTCTCACAGTTTGCATTATAATACCTTATCATAAATCCACAGTTTAGAGTGAATGATTATAATCATAGATGTCTGCTGATGGAAAACAACGTGCAATTGTTCCCTGGTAAGTCTAGCTCTGATAGAAGAGTGAGTGGAAGCATGGAAGTTCATCACCATTTATTTCCTGATCTGGCTGTGATAAAGACAGAAAACAGTCTACATTTCACCTATGATTATTCCACCTCTAAGTAACCTTACAATCTAAGAATAATTCAGCCATAAAGACATAAGGCTTTTACAAAAATGTTTCAAGCAAAGGGTCAGTTAAGCCAGTAAAATAGCCTGATTTTAATGAGCGAGATCCCAGCTCTGTTCTACCTTGTTCTTTTGGACATTCAAACTCATGCTTACACATGAGATCAAAATAAAGGAACTTCTTCTAGATGTAGTTTTGACATCAGTTTTTAACGTTGAGTATTCAGTGAGATCTCTCAAAAGGAAAACAGTACTAAGTGTCTTTGGTTTTAATACAGATGCATTCAAGGGACAGCAGCACTTTAAGAGTAAGTAGTGTTTTAAATCATTAGCCAAAACACATTTTAGTGGGAAAACTTCTTTCTTAAGTTCATATAAGTCATTGCACACTATTTTCCAGGCTTCCTTGGCTGCTTCCCAGCTGTACGTGTTAAGAACAGTAAATCTCTCTGATTCAAGAACAATATATGTTGTTACTGTGTTCTATATGAAGTCCTCAAAATACTACGTTTTCTGTGCAAGCCTCCCATTCAATCAAAAAGTTTGTAGGGAAGGACATATTTTTCCATGTATTTTTGTATATTTCTTTATAAAAAGAAACACAGAAATGAAGACAATTAAAAGACAATATTCTTATTGCTTCATGGATTTAAAGACTTTAACATTCCCTTGGGGAGCCTATGGCTGATGTGTCTTCAAGACTGCTCAGATATTTTGATTTATTTACAGGGAATAAATGAGACTTCAGCAGCTGAAATAAGAAAGCTGTTACCTGGGGGGAGCAATATTTTCAGGTCTGTCCTATTTTCTAACTTTCATTCTTTTTTTACTTGCATGCTTTCTTCTTGCTGCTTGGTTGCTTTATTTATTTCTTTGTTTATTTGTCTTCTGGTGCTTTGTTGTTGTTGTTGTTTTAATACTTATGTCACCGAGTCAATGTTAGAGAGCAACTGGCACCATCAAGACTTCTTATTTTCATTTTCTGGTGATTCTTTGCCACCACTTTTGATGATGAAAAGCGCATCAAATGTTCGGTTGTGGAACAATCACAGTGGGCTCTTAGCTGTACGCAGTCTTGGGAATTTCTCCAAAGGGCAAAATTCATTCTACACATGAACTCCCACACCCTCACCCTGGCCTCCCATTTCCTCTGCTTTTTAACGTCATTCTTGGACTGATTCACTGTAAGAATAAATTAAAAATACATTTGACAAATTAGTATATCATCACAGCATTTCCTGTCATTCAGTAGGAGAACACCACATTTAAATGTGATAACAGAACAAGATTAGCTCATATTTTCAGTAAGTACACACCTCAGCATATATTGCAAGGATTTTCAATGGGATGTTCTTTATACACTCTGCTTTTAGAAACAGCTTTTTGTATGCAAATATCAACAGTAGCATTGATTGTCTTTTCTCACCACATCCCAAAAGTTAATTAAATTCTCAGGTAAGCTATCAGAGCTAACAAACCCAGAGGTAAAGATCATTTAGATATGAAATTCAATCTTGATGATGTGTGTTTCTTCGTTACATAGTAAAGTATATGAAAAACTACTTCCATATCATGGTATTTTGCAGAGTAAAAGGCTTTGTATTGACCTTGAACTACAACACTTAATAGTTTCGCCTTTTCATTCAATTAATTGGAACACTAGAAATTAGTTAGATAGTTGGAATTATAGCTACTCTCATAACAAGGCCCACCATTAATGAAAAGCAGGAGTTAATTTTACAATACATGTGCAAAACAAACAAACAAACAACAACAAAAACATAAAAGCAAAGTATATGTACAGTTGTACTGTTTGCATGCTTTGCACTAAAGATTATCTATGGACTAAATGAAAAAAAATAAAAAGGGAAAACTGGAGAAGGAAAGTAAGAAGTCATCAATGTTGTGATTTTATGGACTTTCTTCAAGTCCAGTGGAAGCATGTAATTCATAAGAATGTGTTTTAGTCTGGTAAAGCTGAGATTTCTATGTTTAGCTCATTAGAGGGTTTTGCCAGCTAAACCTTGATCGAATTGGATTAGGCTGAAGTAGACAATATTGCTAGCTATATTATTGTTATGAGTAAAGAACATGGGACCAGGCCAAGAAATTAACCAGATGCTCTAAAATGATATAGGTGAGGATAATGTAAATCTAGAGAAAAATCTAATTTACAAATGATCCCTGATAGAGATGTGACCTTGTCAGCTATTGCCTTTCTGTTATCAGAGTTTCCTTATCCGGTAAAAAGATTTTAAACAAATCAGATGTTCCCCATCATGTTTCTCACAGATTACTCTGTCACCTTGAACGCTGATTTATTAGATCTACTTATAAAGAATGTAGCAAGAGGAAAGGACACTTATATGTAAGAAAGCCTACTGAAAAATATCATTCCAATAAAGATTAACTAATCAAAGGAGACACAGTCCTGCAGGCAATGCCAAAGACAATGTCTCCTTTAAAATCCCAATAATTTCTTGTCTTTTAGCAATATGTCTTTTTTCTTTCCTAATGTGAGCATATGTATTCCCAGATGACAAATAGATGGGGGCAAAACAACTTACTCTTTCTGAGAAAATTTCCTTACCAACAAGTTGAATAGAGTCGGACAAATTCTCTACTTTTATTTCCATTCTTTTTCTTTGTGAATAGACAAGAGATGGAAAATAAACTCTTCGCTGATTTTTTTAAATAAGAACTCATAATTGGTAAGTATTTTCAATGCCGCTGGAGCATCTGTCTTCTCTGACTTCGAATGATTGCTTCATGGGTCAGAAATTCTGCCTTTTCCTTTAAGACTGTGCCATACAATTGTTAGCTGTGAATGTACTTATTACTTGTGCCTCAAAGGAAACTGGCTGAAGCCACCAACACATTACAAAAGAGCATAAACTCATCTTCAGATGGTAATGACTCCTGTTTCACTGCTGACTTTGACTTGAATCAGAACAGTGACCCACTCTGAAAGGCTCCATAAACCCTTGGCAATTCATTCAGCCATCCAGGACTTCAGGAGTAAAGGGAGGAGGAAAGAAGATACAAAAAAGGGCCTAAAGTTTACAAACAATTTAACACAGATAGTATAGTAATAGTATCCTCATAGGCACTGTCAGATCCCAATGCATAAGTACCCCTGAATGACTCAGATCTCTATGTACAGAATAGTGTAGAACGCAAATAATAAAAATTTGTGTTACAAATAAACTCTGATCAGAGTTTTATATCCATACATATATTTTCTTACCTCATTCTATGAGGTACGAAATTTTTGAGGCAAATTATTGTCACCCACTTAAAGTATTTTAAACACTCAGATCCTAAACCTCTCCTGTAAACAAATGAAGGAACTTTCAAATTTAGCTGCATAATCACTTCATCATAATATTTGGACTATCAGGTGGACTCAGTTTGTTTCAGGAATAATATTTGCCATTTATCAGAAGTAGAAAGCATGTGTGTGGAGCTTCATACAACTCTATCTGAGATACAGCTGTATACACAATCAGTGTTTTTTCTAACCTAGCAAATAACAGCAGTTATTATTACTCTGTAGTATAAGTTGTCACCATTAAGAAATATTTTTCCCTTCTTTTATTGATTCACTATAGTTATTATCAGTTCTTCCTTAGATACTGATTACTGTCCCATTTATATACACATTAGATCCTTTCTTAGTTTCTTATTCTTCCAGATGATTTACAGTTGTCAGTAGTGACAGGATGGTTTGCTTCCTTTTTTACCTCATACTTTCTAGCCTTAACACTTTCTCTTATCTCCATAGGACTTTTCTGAATTTCATTTAGCAAGGTCTAATTAGGAAATGTAGACTTAAAGTCTGACATTAGCTTTAATTTCTGCATAGATTTTTCCTTTTATTTATGACATTGTACTGACAAAGAGTTGATGTTATTAGCAATTAGTGTCTTCCTCAGGTTTGTCCCTCTCTCCTGGAAATTAGACACCCTTCAGATTTATTTTTTTATTTTTTTATTTTTTTATTTTTTTATTTTTTAGGATTTTAAAATGTCATGCTAGACTGCCAAGATAATTTGTAGATTATCATACTTGCCAAACTCTGTGAGAATATTGCTGCATTTCAGGTTCAGTGGAAGAAAATGAGTAAGATATCCAAAAGATGCATACACAAAGGGTGTCTTTTAATTTTCATTAGGGTTCTAAAGTTTAAATTCAGTGTTTTCAACAGTGACCTTTAGTAGGAGTCTCCAAAAACTGCAAATCATATTTTATGTTTGCTTTAACAATGAAAATCGAGTAATTCGCTTGGTATTTATTTTAGTAAAAGTTAACTGCTGACCTTCCTACCTCTCCTATGGACTACTATTAACCTTGTCTACAGGAGGGTGGTGATTTTAAGAGTATGATTGTTAACGGCTTTGAAAGTAGCAGTCTCAGACCAATTACTTGCCTGTGTACCACATGGCTCAGACTTTTCCAGATGGGAAAATGATAAGGAGAAGAGGAAGATAGCAGGTCATTCATGAGACAGCCTTGAGAAAATTGCTGCAAAATGAATTGTGCAGGTCTGCAGTGCTTTACCCAGCATTTTTCTGCTTTAATTTATCAAGTCAAAACTTGCTGACATGAAAGTGAATGAAGTGATTGTGCAGTATGACCCAAGAAGCCAGCTCAAAGGTTTTGTGCGTTAGCTCACTGGAAGTAACAAAGGTGGTATAGGGAATAATATTCTGTGTATTGGTGCTCTTAACAGTATTTTATATTCGTCTGCTACATGCTAAATGCCCACTATAAGTCTCACATGAAAATAAATAAATAAATAAATAAATTGATAGATAAATAGATAGATAGATAAATAAATAAATAAACGAGGTCCCTAAAATTTATCAACAGATAGTTTTATGTGAATTAGCTGTTGATTTAAACTGAAATAAGTGATATTTCTTCACCTGGATATTAGAGCTCAAGTTATTTTGTTTATATAATGAACAAATAAAGTACATACAGAGAGATGTCCTTGTAAACTGCTGGAGGTAAGCACAGTGTTACTGTTAAGAAATTTCGCACTCTAATCTAGATATCTGAAATAAATAGGGGGAGAAGTAAAATTAAAATGCTGTTGCGGGGAAAAATTCACAGGTATCCATTTCCAAGCATTCAAAACTATTAAATCTTTTCATGGGGGACATGCAGTGTGCTTTGTGCCGCTGTGGCACCCTGTAAGGTGCTGTGACCAGCTTTTATCTCAGCTCCCTCTTGCTCTCCTCCAGTACATATAAACTAGGGCACACAATGTTTTCTTGAAGTCATCAGGCCTTGGAAATTTTCCCTAACTACTGGCAGCATGAACTACATGTTATTTCATGCTGGTTGGGAGATGAATTTAGGAATTATGAAATTTAACGCTATCTTTTTCAAGCTGCTCTGTTCTGTTTTCTATATTTGAGTTTTCTGGAGTTCAGTATTTCAGATTTTGTGACTTTGATAGCTAGAAACTTACTCTTTATTGCAATGAATTGCACTGTTTACTGTAACATATCTTCATGGCTCCCGGTGCTGTAATTTTGAGAACCACACTTAATGCCACATGACTCAAAATAGAACCACAAGAGAAGATCAATAACCTACAGCTCTGAACAATTTCCTCAGGGCTGGAAGAACACATCCATGTTTCACCTTTTTTTCTTGTCTCTCCCTGTATTGCTCACTGTCTTTTCAGGAAACTAAGTACTGAGCAGAGAGAGATGCAGTGTATAGGCCCACGTTATGTAGAATATGCTGGTATTCCTGGCAGCATTTGAGGTAGGAAGAGTTGACAATGACTTCAGGAAAGTCTGCCATGTGCAGTACAAAGTGTGATGAAATAGCTCGTGCTTTAGTTCATGTAATATGCAACATTAATATAACCAGCCAAGAACAACGTGGACTTAAACTAGTTTACACAGGCTGATATAAGAATCCACACTACTTCTGTTTCCTGAGATGAAACAGAAATAATCTCCTGTAACACAGGAGTAGGCCTGCAAGAGGGGAAAACTGCTTTCTATTATAACCATTATATCATTTCTGATTACAGCGACTTGCTCAAACAGAGAACTGTTAAATAGTTCATGAGCTTTCACTCAAATTCAAATAAACTCTTCATTAAATTGCTGCCTATTTATTTTATACAAAAATAAATAAATAAATAAATAAAAAATTAAAAAAAAATAGAAAAAAAAAAAAGACTGGAGTAATTCCAGTGATGTAAGACAATCAGAGAAAAATTCCATTCCTGAAAATTTGTTTGAAAATTTATTTCAAATGTTTTACAACATCCTAGGTACTAATATATGACAAAATCCTTTTGCTCTTAGGGCTGTCACTCTCGTATGAGATGAAGGTTGTTGTCTCACCCACATAGACGATAGCATGACACTTTAATTGGAAAGTGACATTGTTGGGAACATTTATGAATAATTTAGTATGTCCTCCCTACTCATCTTTTTATATGTTCTCCAAGTCATTATTTTATTTATTATTTATTAAGAGCTGACATTGTGTTGAGAGCTGTACAGAATAAAGGAGAACACAAAGTCTTTGCCCTTGTGGATCTTACACAGCAGGAAACATAGAGAGATCTTTTCCTTCCTGCTTATAAGACTGTAGACATATTCTGGCCATGTTCCAGACTTTCGTGTCTCTTGGAGTTTGCTTTTGCTGACAAATATAATAGTAGTATTAATAATAAAAATACCTTATCATGAGTGTTCTGTTAAGCTTGTCTTGCTTTAAGATTTTTGTAGCCCTCTGGGACCTCTGTATCCTGCTTTCATTCCCTTTTCAGCACAGAAATACACAGATCTTATCTTGTTGGACTCATGTTAATACCACTTGCCTGGGTTGATACCAGGGCAAGTCAGAAAAACAATTCTATCTTTCTACACAGGAAGCTGAAATGCACTGCCCTGTTACTAAACAGCACTACTCCTTAATTGTTTGTCTGTCTCTCACTCTCTCTGCCCCTCTCTCCCCTCTTCATTTGCACATGCATTTCGACTTCCTTGTGACACCTTTGAATGAAAGGGCTCTGCCTTTATCTTTATTGGCAGAGCTCTGGTTCTGCAGAGCCTCATCCACCACTCAGGCCTGTAACACAAGTGTACAAAGAAACATTTACTTCACTGACTGGTCTGTACAATGCCTTACAAATGCAGAACAGCCTTGCTAATATCTCTTATTCTTGAAATAATTCTCATCCTTCTACCTCAGTTACCTGTATTAACTTGTTCGACATTAAATACACTATCAATTTTTGTTGTCAAAAGATAGAATCCTGCTTCAGTAATGCATTTAGGAATAAGTAGCTGGCTACAGCTTCATATGAAGCTATTAATTCCATTATAGGTTTCTAAGGAAAAAGTTGATTACATTTCAGGATGCCTACTTTTAACATATGTGTTTTTTACTGGTTCACATTTAGAGTGTTTATGGTAGCTCACAGAATAGGCAGAGGATACACTTACAGTGTATATCCTGAAGCAACAGGAGAAGTTATTCATACGGTGTTTACATGCAGAGCAGCTGACACCTATGGAAAAGCACTATTTTAGAGACAGCTATGATCGTATTTTTTCACTATAGGCTGCGTTTTTCATCCTTCAGTCATTACATTTCCATAATCATGGGTTCTTGGTTTGTTAGGGTTTTATCAATATTTTTTTTGAATTTTATTCCTGGAAATCATGTTTCCCTAGGATATCACAGTCTTTTCTACACAAATTGTGATGCTGAGTGCATGGAGTTTGTAGAGACCTGAATGCAAATTTAAGCTGAGAGACAGCAAACCATTCAAATTAGATTTGGTTTAGATACAAAAATAAATCTATGTTAGGCACAGAAGTGACTAAGAGATTGTACTTGACATTATGAGCTGATTTTTTTGAACCTTTTATTATTAAAACAGATGAAGCCCTTGCTGTCATTTTCATCCCAAATTTGACATTGTGCAGAAGCTGACATCTCAGGAGAAGACAAATTGTAGTTTTTGCACACACACAAAACCCAATCACCAAGCTCTCCAAATCAGCAATAGGCAGTAAGGAACAAAATGCAGAAGGGCGGATTTGCAAGGCCCAGTGCTGTAGACAGGCTTAGTGCAGTGGGAACTAAATGAATGTGTATGAAGCCTAATTATCTGAGAGTGAAAGGTCATCAAAATCAATTTGAAGCATGATGTACAAAGGTCATTCTCAGACTCAAATTCTCTCTGCCCATTTAAAACACGTTAAAAAAATAAAGGTTTCTCTAATAACTATGATTAAAATAAAGGAAAAAAATAAAAAAATAAAAGGCATATCACTGAGCCATCTGTTTAAACATTTGTGCCACCTTAGTTTTTATTCAAAACACTGCGAATAATGACTGGTTTTTCAAAAGGCTGTGTTCCTGAAACGGTCTCCAACCATTTTCAGGATTTATAATGCTGACAGAAACTGAAAGCGCCTCTCTAAAATTACAGTGCTTTGAAATCAATAGTGTAATATTTGTAATTTGTTTCTTTTTTATTGCATACCACTCCATTATTATTTTTATTTTCAGTTTATGGGATGAGACAGAGTAGAATGCATCACTTCTTTATCTGTAGCTAAATTGCCTGCTTAGGTTCACAGATTTCCTGTTTTGTTTTGCTATAACTCCTTTGTATTAAAATGGTCCACGTGCAAAAAGAAACAGGTTTGCATCTGAAGAGGAGACATCCACAGCAGCAACACCTAAACCTGAAAGTGTATCTGTTTACCTAAGCAGATTCTGAAGGTTAATGCATTGCAGCAGAAAAGTGAGCATATTCATCAGAAGACCGTGGATACCAAAGAGCTTTCTTAATGTGTTTATCTTTTTTTTTGTCAACAAAGATATCAGAAGGAAAGAGTCCATATTAGACTAGATGTGAGTCTGAGTATGATCATTCAAAAAGTTAATAAAGTTTGGAAAATTGTACATTAATTGCCTTTTCTGCCTCCTTCCTTCTTTCTTTGACATGTGCACTCTGCTTTCCCAGTACCCCAGGAAGAAGATTACTTGAAGAAGACGAAGGACTCAGTAGGATATAAGGTGGAGAGTGGCCAGTGTCTGATAATTACATGAGTTTAAATGGCTTTCCTGCTTTCTGTGCATAGTGTTTAGATGTCTTCATGATAAGGAAAAAACGAGCACCCTGGCCACAGAAGCAGCTTGTGTGCAAGTGTGTCCCTGGAAGCAACTCTCTGCATGAAAGTGGTGCAGCAGCTGTGAGGTCATAAGCATGTCATACCCAAGACTACTGCTGCCTCTGAAAGCCCTGCAAACATCATCTCTGCTTTCTCAGTCCTGATGTGTAGTTGTTGGTCAAACAGTGGGAACAAAATAGATGATGAGGCACTGAAGGTTGTTCAGAAATGTCCGCCCTGTTTCTTTCCCACATAATATGCGTCCTCTGAAAATAAAATGTTGTTCAATTAGCATTAATATGCTAATAACTGTAGTCATCACACTTTGAATCTCAAACAAAATAATCTCTTCTGTCTGTAATCTCTTCTGATGTTCTTGGCTCTTATAACAGCTCAATAACTAGGTCTTTTGTTTGTTTGTTGGTGGTTTTTTGTTTTTTTGTTTTGTTTTGTTTTGTTGTGTGTTTGGTTTTTTTTAATATTAAACTCAAAACTTGCACCTGTGAGGAAGCTGCTATCACTCCATTATTAATATGCGTCCTTCTCTGTAAACCAAAAGGAACAAAAGTGTAATTTCAGTTTTTTTCTGATATTTTTGTAAGTGAGATGACCACTGCAGGATGATGTGCCAGTCATGCCTTGTGTACCAATCACACAAATCTTCCTGCAAAGGAAATGAGATTCGCTGTTTTTAATGGGAAGATGAAAATACTCAGCTTTTATTTTACAATTTACAATAATGAAGCAGACTGAGATGATGATTGGCTGAGTGCACTTGGAATAATAATACAGGGCAGTGCATATGCTGAAAGATAATCTTTCATGTTTCCTCTTCTAATTGATTTTTGTTTCTTATGTCCTTTGTGTGTATTTCCTGAATTAGTGTATCATTCTCTGAGGACGAATCAATGTAATTTTCTCCTCCTGGCAGCTGCATCCTTGATGATATGCAAGGAATGGTTTTGGCCTTAAAATGTGGCACCCATGAAAATCTTGCAGTGGACTCAACTGGTTTTAAGCTCTGGTTGACTTCTTTGTCTCTGAAACTGGGACTGCTCCAAACCTGCACTTCCTTTCCTGCAGGCGCCATGCTGGACCTAACTGCAGGGTGATGTCAGCCCAGCCTCTCAACATAAAGGAAATCCAATCTGAAATCCTAGCTGAACTGAAGAATAAGCATGCCAGATGCAAGTATGTATACTTTGGGCTTACAGCAGTAAAAATAATGGCCATGGACCCTGTCACAAACATTCAGACAGACAGGTGAAGATGGCTGATGCAAATGAGAAAACTTAGTTATCCTGTTGACTGATGAGCACTAGAAAACTTGAAAATGCAACAGGAAGTTTTGTATCACAATGCATTAAAGCTCTCTGGGCTTTTCTTTACAGGTACATCTCAATACTTGTTATTAATGAGTACTAATGTGTTGCAGTGCTGTATCACCTGTGTATCTTCACAGATGCTAACTTCAGTTCTTTGGCAGATTAATGGGAGTTTTGCACAGAAAGTTTATTTCTGTGCAGTTTTTAAGGAAATGATGTTGTTGCTCACAAATTTTAAGTGTTCTGATTACAGAAGTAGAAGTGAACAATGGTCCAACTTCAATGCTCCAGCGCTGTACCAATCAGCCTCTCTGCAGCTGATTCCTGCAGTTGCTGCTGTAGAGTAGAGCTACGTCCCACTGGCTGACTTGTACCCACCTCCTGCAGAGACATTTCTTGAAAGAACCCTTAGAAAAAACAGGACCCATAAGATAGTTGCCTGAAGCTTTCCATGCAAAGGACAGGCTCTAGATGTATGGTCTGTTTGCAAACGGGCTGATTAGCTATTTGTCCGAAGGACATCTTACACTGTTCATCGTGACCCAGCTCCTTGTGTTGTGTGGATTTCTTTGTCAGCAGTAGGCTTGGGCTTCACTCAGACTTGCAATATATTTCTACAGAGCTATTTGTTTTGAGTGTGTCTGTTTAATCCTATGTTCCTCCCTCTTGCTGTGTCTTGGCATGTATTAAGGACGGACATAGGCACAAGGGAAATAATGCTTTACATTCAAACATTATATTACGTGTTTTATGAATAAAACATGAATTTGATTAGCCCAGCAACATATACTGTTTACTGTTTAGCAGATCTACTTATTTATTTATTTATTTCCCCTGCCCACCTTATATGCATGTTATTTTCTTCAGGATTTACAATCTCAATATCAGTCAATCTGCAGGGAATTTGACCTTACCCACGTTTCACTGCCCATATTTCTCTTCATGCTCTAATCATGCAAATATGCTATAAGTAATTAAATATTGCTTCAGCAAAATTATGGTCTCAAGAGGATGTGCTTGTAAATAAGCGTTTAATTTCAACCACTTTAAATATTAAAGTGGAGAAGAGTGGTCCTAGATATTCCATTGAACCAAAATGAAATCAGGAAGAGCTGTATGATTGCAGCTCCATATACAAGCCATAGCGCTAACAAGTATATCTGATGGACATGTGCAACCTTCCATGCCAAAAGAGAGAGTTTTAAATTACTCAGATGAAAAAACCTGTGTATAGAATATCAATAACATGAATGCATTCATTGTTTTGTTTTAATTATTTGTTTTTCTGGCATATGCTTCTCGGTAAGGCAAGATCTGTGAGGTGCTAAGGAGACTTTGGAAGACACTATTGAGGAAGGTCTAGGTTTGTATGGAGTTTTCATTGCCAGGTATTGTCAGGTATCCTGTGGAAAATAATGAAGACCAAAAAACATGAGTGATTTGCTATTTAACTTATATGAATTACTAGCAGCTCCTTAATTATACATATATAGTGAATTGAGGTGAGAGCAAAGCACTTAAAAGCAGGAAATACCAATGGAGATCTTTAAGGAAATGACAACAGCCAGCTCTTAGTGAACTTTAATTTGCCACCACTGAGGCATGAACATAACAATTCTGTCATTGCTAACAAGATCAAGTAGGATTTCTTAGCAAATATCATTTAGTATCATAATATTTGGCCTATCTGAAATAGCCTGACCTCTCTAAACTCCCTCTATCATTTTGCATTCAGCTTTAAAGATTTTCTTCACTCCATAGAGAATAAATTCTGTGCTTAATGAAACTACATCTTACCCATCCTTTTTAATGTTGTATCTCTTTCCATTTCCTATGTGCTTACTAGAAGCACTATAACATTGTTGATTTGCTTTTTTTATCCCCCACAATTTAATTTTCTATAGATACCATAAGGTTAATGACCAATTCTGAGAACAAAAATAAAGAAGCAAATAAGCAAATAGGAAGCACTGTGCAAATATTATCCTAAGATTTTAGGATTGTCTTCCTATTTGAAAAGAAATTAGAATTTCTGATGTCCTTGCAGTAGAAAGACTTAGGTTAAGGCAAACTGAACTATCTTACTGCCTTTCAACCAGGGTCACATTGTTACGTCCTGTTTTCTGGTCCCTTCCAAGCTTCATATCAGTTGTTGACATGGACTCTGTTGATGAGTGTGCCTTAAGAGGACCATAAACCAATGCATGGAGTAAATAAGAAGATTACAAAGCAATGACATAGTCAGTGATTTTCCACTCCCTGTCTTGTGAATGTACCTTAATTTCCAGACAGCTGCATCATAAAACAATAAGAACTAATAGTCTTCTTTGTCTTTGTGTTCCTCTCCTCTCCTCTTTTAGGTTTCAGTGGATGAGGTCTATAAAAGGAAAAAGGAACACTATTCACTGGAAAACAGTTATTTAGGTACAATAATTTGTACTTTATGTCATATTATAATGGTGAGTGTAAATTTTCTTTTGAACCGTGTTTTATTAACTTTTTTTTTTTTTTTTTTCTCAGTTACATCAAAAGACTCTATAAATAAGTGATGTGCTCAGACTGCCAGCTCTTACATGCATACCAATTACCTCTATTGGTTTCAGGACACGTAGTCAGTACTTTAAACAACCCTGATAATATTGCAAACTGAAATATTCAACATCTCCATCTTGGTATGCTGTCACCATGCAGAGAATGATTATAATTGGTAATCAGTTTCGCTGCTGGTAAGTTGAGTGGCATGATGCATTTTATATCCATGCTTATGTCAAACTCAATTAACATTCTAACACAGTGTTTTTCAAAGACACAGACCTAATCTGAGGGAACATCACATTTATTTTCTTGATGTTCAAAATTCACAGTTCCGTGAAGAGAAGAATTTGAAGCACAAATACATTTATTAATAGTATAGAATTTTCTGTTTTAGATTGCTAGAGGAAGCGAGTGAATGTGTGTCTTCAGTCTCTAATTTCTGTTAATTGAGGCATGTCAATAATACAAGAAGCTGCAGCAAAACTGGAAATCCAAAAAATCCAAACCAGTCAAGAATTTTCTTTACAATTACACATTGCTACGTGAAGGTAAGATGTGATGATTTATATTACTGTGAACAGGAAAAAATAATAATAATAATAATAAAATAAAAAAAAGTTTAATAAATTTTCACAAACACTAGCAGCAATTATTGATTTATTTAGTCACAAGCATCACAGTGCTTTGTCAGATTCCACATAAACTAATGGGAAAACAAAATCAAAATGAGAAATCAAATATAAGAAAACTTGCTAAGAGAAATTATGAATCTGAAGTGCGAAGATAAGAACTGGAACACTGTAGGCCTCATTGTGACTTGCCTCACCCCACTTCCCTCATCCTTAACATGTTTATCACTATACAGCAACATTTTATACCACAGAATAGAAGAGAGAAAATAAATCAAACGTCTTAAAAAAAAAAACAAATCTGACATATAGAGTTCACACATCTTGCCTAGAGTAATCTTGTTCCAGCAACACCCAATTTGTTGCATTATCACATGGCTGGTCACAGCTCTCTGATCTGTTGGTCCCAATGGAAGCAACAGCATCCTAATTGAATATCTTCTCCATATAAGCTCATTTCTGTGCCATAGCTCCATGGTCTCTTCTTTAACTCACAGGTGAGATATTCCTTGATGAATGTACTGAAATTCAAAGTCTCAGAACAGTTGAGGTTGAAGGTCATGCATTTCAACCCCTTTCCTAAAGCAGTAAGCAAGAGCAGATTGGCTAGACACTGTTGCTACAAAACATTCAAAATGTCCAAAGAAATCTCAGGAAGGAGAAACTCCAGGTCTAACTATTGATTTCCTCCTCATTACAGCAGGTTTGTTGGTGTTTTTTCCTATGTTTGAGAGGGGGAGAGAGGGAGGAGAGTGCAGGGACTTACGCTGGAAAACACAGAAAAATAACTGATCTGAAAGGAAAATTCTTACTTGATTGAAAAAAAAAAAAAAAGCCAATAATTTCCTTTTTATTTCCTTATTTATTTACTTATTTATTTATGAGCCTATAGCAAACAGTCATTTGGTGTCAGGTGACATTGTTGAGGTTAAAATAACTGTAAGCATATTTTGCTTGAAGTATTTTAATCTTTGCCATATGCAAAACTGGCCTGGAAATCTCAAACAGGCCAAGCTGTTTGACAGCTCTAAAGTAGTGAAGTAGTAAAGCCTTTTTCAGGAATATAATCAGGATAAAAATCCTTCACCAGCTTATGGAACAGTCAAAATCTGCTCAGTAGTTCTTACTAGAAGACTCAGACTGTGTTATCTCAGTTGATTTTTTCATCTTCAAAACATGACAAATACGTGAATGAAGTAACTGAACTCGGCTGCAAGCTGTACAAAGTATGAAGCAGAATGAAATGGAACACTTCCAATGAGCATAGTTTTCAAAAAAATCCTGCCCTTTAGCCATCCTAAGAAAAGACATGTAATGTACTGTGCCCCAAAGACTGACACAGCTGACATTATGTTAAGAAGTGGATGGACTGCAAAGAGCTACCTCCAAAAAATAGCCACGATCAGGTTGAGAGTTTGTGGATAAAAATTACGAACTGGACTAATTTATTAGTATGGTGGTTGAGGTCTACTGCAGGCCACCTAATTAAGGTGTGGGTAATGTCTTAGAAATCAGTTACAAGAAACATGGTACTTGCAGACTCTCTTCTTGATGGTGAATTTCAGTCACTTGAATAGCTGCTGAGAAAAAAACACAGCAAGCTCCAGAACATCCAGGATATCCCTTGAGGTTGACTTCCTGTTCCGAGTATTTGACAAACCAACCAGAGGAGAACTATACTGGGCCTGGTGCAGTGTAGCACAAAGATCATTAAAAAGTTCAAGACTGGGAGCAGTCTGGGCTGTAGAAACTATGCATGGGTTGAGACAGTGATCTTGAGTTATATGGGCCTTGTAAAGAGCGGAGTCAGGACTCTGAACTCCAGAAGAGTGAACTTATGTCTGTTCAAGGAATTTTTGAATGAGATTACTCAGAAACTTGTCCCTGGGGACAAAGAAGTGAAGCAGAATGGGAAGTTCTTTTAAAATACATTTTGAGAGCATGAGAGCTCTCCATCCCCCAGTATAAGAAATCAGGTAAAACAGGCAGGAAACTAGCATGGCTGAGCAAGGATCTCTTGGTCAAAGGGAGGGATAAGGGTGAAATGTACAGGCAATGTGTGGCCTGTGAAGAATGCAGCAATGCTGGCTTGATGTGTAGAGGCAAGAAAAGCAAGATGCAAAAATAACCAGAACTCGGTGAGGCGTGTAAAAAATAACAAGAGGGGATATTTATAGATATATTAGTCAGAAAAGGTAGGCCAAGGGGAGTGTACCTTCTCTGACAAATGAGAAGGTAGAAATGGCAACAACAGCCATGGAGAAGGTTGAGGAAAGTTTAAGTTTTTTGCCTTGTTCTTCACTGTCAGTCAGACTTCCCATGTCTCTCATAACCCTCTGGGCAAGGGTTGGTTGAGCTAAATCTAATCCACTGTAAGCAAAGAGAAAGTTCAAGACCGCATGATGGGACTGAATGTGAGGAAGTCTATAGAGACAGATTACATGCTTCCCAGGATCCTGAAGGAAATGCCTGATGTGGTTGCCAAGACACACTCCATCATATTCAAAAAGTCATGGCTGTCAGATGAAGTGCACAATAACAGGGAAAAGGGAAGTATCACTTCCAGTTTTCAAGAAACAGAGAAAGGAAGACCTGGGAACCTACAGGTTGGTGAGCATGTACGTGAGCCAGATATGTGTACAGACTGGGTGAACTCATTGAATAAGTAGTCGCAAAAAGATGGACACAAGGGTCCCAGTGGGCAAAAAAGTAGACATCATCAGCATTGTGTGTCTGCAGCCTAGAATGCCAACTGTATCCTGGGCTACATCAACAGAGAGATTGCATCAGGGCAAGGGGTGTGATTGTCCCCTGTACTCTGCCCTCAACGTATAAATGAAACTTCTAATGCATATTAACATTTAAGCTTTCTTATAGAGATGATTTAATATGCTTTTCTAAATGCAAAATATATTTTACGTGAACAACCTGAGTGAAAACAATTAAAGTTTATAATAGGTCCTCAGAAAGTTCTATTTGTACTGCTAACTTTGCTGCTCCTGCCAGGAGCTAATAACCCCACTGTCACATCTGACTACCTTATTTCCCTAAAAAGCATCCTGTTCAACATGTCAAGAATATTTCTTCGAGGACTGTAATTTACACAGACTTCATTTCTATTTATCCCCAAACCAACTTCCAACAGTACCTCATGTCATTTTTACTATGGCGCTGATTAACACAATATGTTCCTAACAGGATTTACTTTAGGCAGTGTAGACCCTTTGCTTACATCCACTTACTAGGTAAAACAGTATGTTCAGTGGCAGAATCTCCGCTGTTTTGAATATTGTCAAAGATTATATTTAATTTAACAGTATTGAGGAGATTTTTCTTTTAATTCATAACTTCTGAGAAGGTCTAAACGGTTATTTTTCTCTCTTCATGTGGACTTCATCACTGTATGAGCGGAATGCGTGGTATGCATTTTTCTGCATTAGTCTTTAGTAATTGCATAATTCAAACTAGTATTCATGTGGCATATGTACTTTAGTAAAGAAGGTTGAATCTGCAATGCTACATGAAAAATATCTTGTTCTCTGAGTAGTCTCATGAAACAGCATGTTTGGACAATAAATATGTGAAACAGGGTATCAGAGCCTGATAAAATGATTATTGCTATAATATTATTTAGGTAAAATGCAAAATTGTAGTAATCTATGCTAAGCCTCCACTGGTGCCTAAACAGAATTTATTATTTAAAAGACCCAGAACTTCATTTTACATTACAGATACCTTTATATTTATTTTTCACTGAGAATAATAATATGGGAGATTTTGTCATTACCAGATTTTTTTTCTTTCTTCCTTCAATTCTCCTTCCAAAATCAAAATAGGAATTTTTGAATTGATTCTATATGTAATTCATAATTAATATGTTATGGAATATAATGGACTAAGTCCCCAAAAAGCATTACATTCTGGAAATATAGTAGTGATTATAAAATAATTATTCTGTCAAAATGTTTCTGTTATCATACAGCTTTGTCTGTTAGTTGAGCTTCTTTCTGAGAAAAGAACCTTTGAGGATCTGTGGCCTCATCTATCAGCTTTGACTTTCATTTCCTTTTTGCTTTTATCGGCATCTAGATTCATAGAAAATTTAGGCAATAATAGTTCACATCAAAACAATGGCAGAGAAGGCATCCTGGTAACATCTGTGTTTTATGCCTTTTATACTGAAATGATTTATTATGTCTAGGACTATTTCAAATTTTCAAAATCACAGGCACTGATCTATTATTTGAATACCGTTGTAGCCACATTTCAAAAAGATTTCACAAAGACCCGACTGTCTTTTCAATACACAGTGCACGTAGTTCTGTAGTAGGCATTTACAGTTAAATGTTTCCAGAAAGGTAACATCAGAGTGGAGATTTTTGGCAGACTAATCATTTATGTGTTTCAGAAAATACCTTCATACAAATATTCAACCAAATAACAGAAATGTTATCTGGCTATTTGTACCGTAAGTGTATTTATTGTACCAGAAATCTTAATAAAATCATTTTCACATATTTAGGAAGTGAGATTAAATTGTCATAAGTGACTTGTTTTTTCTCTCTTCATCTCTGTCACGCCTCTTATTTTTCAATTGAATAAATAGCATCTACTCCCTAAATGCTATCTGCAAGAAACTAACAGATTGACAGAGGAGCGTTATCATCAAGAGATGCATTATTTAACTATTTTTAAATTACCATGCAGTTCTGTGGGAAGAACATGTAAAGCATACAAAACTTCTTTTTAGGAAAAAACAAAACAAAACAAAACAAATAACAAAAAACAAAAAAACAACAACAAAAAAATAACAGTTTATTTGATACCCTACTTTCCTCACTTCCAGTTTTTCCCTTCCATTCCCTACTGAAAAACTCCCACTGTCCTCAGGGCCACAGGACACATTATATCCAGCCTCATGTAAAAGCTGAATGTATTCATTTTATTTGTTTAATAAGAGCCAGTCACAAAAGCTTATTCATCAGCAAAAAGTATAACCTCATCCAAAGAGTCCAAACAGATTCAAGACCTGATACACTGCCACATGCGTGAGCGTACAAATTATAGTGAAGTGTTGGCAAGAAATGCTGCTGAGGCACGTTAAAGTGGCCTACCACTGTCAGATACACTCAGATTTTCATATTGCCTCTGAGTGATGGTCATCATAGGAGCACAGTCTTACAGAGAAGCACACAATTAGAAGAGTCCAGTTCATCTGTGAGGTTAGATCAAGAAGGTTTTTAAGTTTGGAACGTCACAGGAGTGCTATGGAAGTGTATGGCTGTGCACTCACTACACATATAATTTATTATTCCTGAACAATTCTCTTTGTCCTTTCCTCCTGTAACTGATCACACTGTCTCTTCTTGAGCTGAAAGTCTGGAACTGCTGAATGTTGCAGCAGCTATACTCCAACTTAATAAACTGAGTCCAACCTACATCCTACTAATAGACTGAGTCCAACCTACAGTCTACCTGCAAAGTGACTCCATCGGCCATGCTAAATGGAAACACACACCTTTATAAACTGGGGAAATTAACTCAAAATACAAAATGTTTTGTTAAGACTTCTGAATTCCTTCTGCCTTTCTACTGAGACACACCAAACAGTGGAACTAGTCTGTGAAGCTAGTAAGACTCTGCTCTACTGATGTTTAGGAAGTTTCTTTGAATAGTAGTGGAAAAACTGCAGCTGTCAGTTCAAAACCATACACCGTTAATTTTTAAGTGGTCAATAATAGGGTGGAATATTTCTCCATTGAAATAGATCAGGAAAGATTCTTTTATAAAAGTTTCAGAGGAAATTACTTTTTCAAAGCAACAGACTAAGGAGCTTCCTAGCTCTAGCACTATACATAAACATCAAAGCTCAGTCCTTGGAGTCTATTATAACAGCTAAGCAGCTGCTTCTTCCTGTCTTGAGATATTCCACTGCAGTTTCTCAACTCTCACTCCCTTGAAAGTGTTAAAGCCCTCCCTTAACTCTGAAAAATGCCCATTTACTCATATGTTATTCAAACTGACCATAGACTTGTCAAAGTTGAGTGCTTTTTATTCCCAAGGGGAAAGCACAGTTGCAGTTTCGCTCCGACTATATAATGTCAGTGTAATAAATGCAGAGAAAGTGGTTCATTCTAGATGCTAGACACACACAAGTACTAGCTTTCTTGTCCTTGTCTCTCTGCAGACAAAAGACCTCAGCACAAAGAACACAATGTCAACCAGAACCTGCTCAGATTAACCAATTAAACATTGACTTGATAGCATCCTTGAAATCTTTTCCACATTAGGGTAGACCTGTTTTGGAAATACTATGGATCCCAGAAGACTTAAACCAAAGAGAAATAAACATACTGCTTGGGTCAGAAAACAAGTGACATTCAGAATAAATTAGATGAATGAGGTCTGTGTTAAGATAGAACAACAATTTATCACCACAGCTGAACACACAAAGGTAATTTGTAAAACTGCAGTGTTTATTAAACCAATTACAAACAGGTGCACTCTAAAGCAGTCTGGCTTCTTGGCTTAAGAAGATGATGAGGTTTCTTAACATTTTTTTTTTTTTTCTTATCTTTTTTCACAGTATCACAGTATTGTGTGAGTTGGAAGGGACCTTAGAGATCATCGAGTCCAACTCCCGGGATTCGAGCCTTCTGTGTAGTGAAGCGGCACTTCTACTCCTTGCTCCATAGGGGGGATTCGAACCTTGGGCCTCCGGTGTTGCAAGCAGCAATTCTACCACTGCGGTTTTTGTTTTGTTTTGTTTTGTTTTGTTTTTAATATATATATGTATATATATATATTGGGGGTTGTAAGGAATGCCTATTTTGATTTGGTAACAAATTAGTCAACGTTTACTCCAGAAATTGTATAAATTACATATGAGATATTGTTATTAAGCTAGGTTATTCATATGGGGGGGGAGGGGAAAAAGGGAAAGCAGTATGAAAGTTTGTGATCTGTTTTCAATAAAGATCTTTTATTATCACCAAGAGTGCTGCTTCTCAGATACATCTTACATTCACTAGTAGTTGACTTAACATGTCATTGTATGGGAGTTAATTGGTTTAAGCTCTAACCAGGCTTATTAAAATCTACATGGCTGAAGCACATTTTGTTCTGGAAACAAGGAAAGCATCTTTTTTTCTTTCTTTCTTTTTCTTCCCCTTCTTTAACACTTTAATACACCACGGAGTTGTCTCCAGCATAAATGTTTCACAATAAATATTCTTTACATTAAATGTCTAGTAGAATTTATGAATGTTTTTGTATGGGTTTGTTTTTGTTATACGTGATTTAATAAGGACAAGTGATTATCTCTCTGTCTTTCTCTGTTTGTCTATTTATCCAGTTTGCTGAGATCATTCTGTGTTCTGAAGTTGCCTGCCAGCACATGCTATTGCTTTTAGCATGGTGTCATCTTCCAATATACTAATTAAACTGTAGTCCATTATCTAGGTCATTAATGACTGAAATAGTATGTGACTGGGGGCAGAGCTTTGGGGAATCCATACTTGATTTTCTCCTCTATTCTTATTGTGAGCTATTGATAACTGCTTGGTGAGGTCATGCAAGTGTGGGATATATTTTTATTAAGCCCTTTTTTTCTGACCTTATTCTCTGTAATAAAGGGGTGGTGTGAGGTTGAAAAACCTTTTTAAATTTCTCAGACCCAAGGTCTTAATGCTTCAGTAGCTGAAAGGGTCTGAAGGTTGTATCTACTGCTCTTCAGGGGTCCTATATTCCTGTATCCTTCCTGGCAAGTGGTTTGCCCCCCTGAATTCAGTAAGTCACTGGTACTCATCTGATTATCAGTTAAGAACATAATATGTTTGTTTAATATATTAGGAAAATTCATGAAAAACGAAAATATATACTTATGTTTAAAAGATTCCCTTTAAAGCGAGCAACAAACCTTTACTAACAAAAACCAAAGGTTTTTTATTTTAGGAATCTTTACATTAGATCTGAGCCTGTCAACTTCAAAAATTTTGTTTCAAGACTGTGTTAAAAATAGAATAATTTTATTATGAAAGAAGGATGTTTTGTGGTGTTTGTTTTTTGTTTTTTTGGGTTTTTTTCCCCAACAACAGAATGATTGTGATTCTATTCATTGACTCAGCTACCATTTTGCAAGCAGAAGAGTAGAAACAAGAACAGATCTATAATTCTGTGCACCTAGCACAAAAACAAGCAAATTGACACCCTACCACGAGTAGCCAGAGGAGATCAGAGAGAGTTCATAATGATACTGTTGCCATATTGCATCCCTGTAAATAATTAATTAAGTCAACCACCCTTTTATTTTAAGCAAGTATGAGCAGATGTCTTCCCAAATTAGATGCAGGCAGCAATTTTCATCAAAACATTGTTTTAATATGACACTTTAAAAGAGCAACATTTTTATCTTATTGATTTTGAAGCACTATTGACTCTGATAATTCACATGTGTAACTTCTGTTACACATCAACTTTTTCATTGTTTTTCATATACTTTTTCCGGATTTTTGTTAAATGATGGGTTTCACAGTGAACTGCAACAGGGTAGAAAAAAGAAAAAAAAAGAAATTCACAGTCAATGTCCTGGTTTCTTAAAGTTGATTTTTCTTTCACGGTGTCAGTTCTTTCCCATCTGAACAATTGATGGGCAATTAGAACTGAGAAGTTTTGCTCAAGCCTGAAACAGTAAGTACATAATATAGGACCTTCTGCTTAAATGCTGTCTTTGTGTTTAGGAAAATCAATGAATGGGACTAAACAGGTAATAAAAAGACAACTGATTGGGGGCGGGATGGGGGTTCCAAGCAAAAGTTTAAGGTTAGTGTTTTCACAGCTGATGGTTCCCTTACACTCAGCTTGTAAAGTCGGGTCATGCTTTTTCAAAAAAAAAAAAAAAAAAAAGAGCAACAACAACAAAAAACAGAAAAAATACACACACACAAAACAAAAAGCAGAAGCAAACAAACAAACAAAAAAATCCATAATGTGTGACAGAGTGTAAAAAATGTCCTTTATTAACACGACCTTGCTGTGTTCTTTTCACTTCCTTAGTGGTGTGGAGAAGACCAAGGTGAGATTAAGAAGCAGAATTTTAATACTTACTGTTTCCAGTTTGCATTTTTGCAAACACCTTGTGGTTCAGACTGATGGCGGCTTCACACCATGCAGCCATTTGCTCACTGCCATCCTGGTGGGATGAGGGAGAGAAGTAGAAACAAAATAGAACTCATGGGTTGAGGTACAAGCAATGTCCTGAGCCTTGTCCCATGCCAACATGGCAATGGCCTTTCCTTGTGGAGGGACTAAGCTCATCCCAGTCCCAGCTGCACTCCCATCACTCAGCCACAACAAAAGCATCAGTGTCTCAGATGAAACCACAACACTCCTTTTCCCAACAACATCTTTATTGTGTATTCAGATTCACTCAGTATAACCTTCCCTCACACACACTGAGTTTGTTCTAAGTTTGCCTTCCTCTGTGTTAAGACTTTAAAATAGAAAATCAGGATGCTAAGTGTTTTTTCCTCTCTAAAACATGTGCTTTTTCCTCTCTAAGTTCTGAAGACTACAGTGAAATATTCCCCATAAGCATGATTTCTGATAACATTCTTTAAGTGCTCTGTAATTTATCATGACTGGGATGTGCTTGTAGCATTCTCTGTCAAACAGTGTGACTCTCCAATCAATTATTAAGGTAGTTTTCAAGTTTTTATTAAGCTTTTCAATGAAAGATTCTTGTCCTGTAGAAACTTTCATAAAGGGATTGACAGATAGACACACCATGCATTATTACAAATAAACAATATATGAATGAGCGTGTTTATTTTACTAGTGCAATTGATACTTCAGCACCGTTACAATATTTTGCTCCATAAGACTTTGGATCAGAAAACTGAAATCATTGTTCATATGAATGACATAACTTTCATAATGCAATAAGTAGAATGAAAATGAATCTGGTTTGGTTTTTTGAATCACAGATAATATGTGTCTGGAGTAGTGAAGTTTACTCTGAAGTTTTTGTGGGGGGAAAAATATAATTAAATCCATGTTTTTCCATCCATTCCTCTAATGCACATCATGATGTCTTTGGGTTTCTTTCTTTGTAAGCAGGGTTGGTGAACTGCAAAAATGCTATGGGTAAATATTGTAAGCATCATACAGATGAAGTGTAAAATCTAATTGTAAGGTTCTTAGGATCTTATGTCAAAAGGAATTTTTAAACCCTTCTAATCTCACAGGCTCTGTCACACCATCTCATTTAGTTATTTTTGCACTGAATTGACTGCACTAGGAGTGGATTTATTGAGAAATATAATATTTGGAACTTATAGTCATCCTTTACTGTATGTTATTCATAAATTCAACATGGCAAAGTGTGGGATTCATTATGTTCATTCATTTGTATCTAATTTAAGCTTCTCATGACTTCTCTGAGTAGCTTATGCTTGAATTTAATTCCTCAAATATAAGTAGCTCTGTAGACAATGAACATATGTGTGCAAAGGTAATTTCATAGTTAAGCACCGTCAGGATAATGGCCTTATTTGAAATGAGAATTGGCTTCATGGTGAGACATCACAATGCATTTTCTGATTATTATAAATATTGCAGATGAATTTTGATTTACTTACACAATTTCATGCACACAAAATATTCACTCTTGAACACTGATTGAAGATATCCCATTAACTTAAAAATCCAGGAAACAAATCACTTTGCCAGACTGGAGGTCCAGACAAAATAGTGAGATAGTTTTGTGTGCGGGGTGAGCAGAGGGTGAGGATAGCCTTGTAGATTCTGTCTTTTGATTTTGGATATCATAGATTATTTAATTATTCGAACATAGCCTGAAAATTGTGTAATTTATGTCAGATTGGCAGTACTCTCATCTTTCTGACTGCAACTGAAATCTCCTTCAGAAAGATTTACCACATTAATAACCTCAAGCCATTTTAAGCCACAGTCAGATTTCATGGAAACAGCATCGAGATTATGCTGTTCTTTTTTAGCTTGTTTGTTTCTTTTAGTTTTTGTTATCCTTCTCCTGTGTCTACAATGTTATATTTTCAATATGAGCTTGTCAATTAAAAATGTATTATACACTCATGTTTTGAGAGCACTCGCAAGGCTGTGACTTGCTTCTCTTCCTCTTGCCCCCACCCCCTTTGCTCAAACATTACAAGAGGAAGAGAGGCTGTTACTCTGTGTCAGTCAAAACGGTATAAATGGCTTTGGATTAAACTGACTCAGTCGGGAATCAATTCATTTCAACTGCATTTCACTTACTCTGAGCTCAGTAGATAGTTCTAAGTGGTCATCTGAGAATGCAGGCATATAAACAAGCAAACACACAGCAAGCATAGATAGATATTCTTAAGCAGACAAAATGTTTCTTTGAAAATGAGTAGTCACACATCCCAAGTGGCTAAGAATAGAGAGGTTTAAACGAACAGGTCCTTAGCATTACAAAGTGTTAGAACTCTGGATGAAATCCTAACTTCAGGATGTTTCTCCAGGGAACATGATTTGATTTCAAGGAGAAGAGCTTTTTGCCACTGGTGTTTAAAACAGTTCTAAAAACAAATAATTCTCCTTGAAAACATATTTGTTCTTCCCTATGGTTATTATCTTAGAAAGAGAATACCACTGATATTTTTTAATGACCTTTTCAATTTGAAATGGAACTTTTCTTTCGAATGAATGATTTCCTGTTTAAAAAAAAAATATGCTACAGCCTCATTTTCTGTGTTTTACATAGCAGTGTCATGAACAAGACACCAAAAACTAAGGAAATCTTATCAGAGAGGTGAAAAACATTCCAGGTTCTTGAATACAAACTAGTGATTGTGCTTCAGACTTTCATGTCATATCCTATACTGTGGGAATACAAGAAAGATTATTCAGAGCAGCAGCTGTGAAGTGAGATAAACAGCGTGAGAAAGAAAGGCTGAGAACCAAGGGCATCTCTAGAAGAGAAAAGCAAAAGGAAAGGCCTATGGCTCTGACCAGATAAACACCTGTATACATGGTTGACTATGGAATACTCTGTTGACATCTGAAGGCAGGTGGGAAAACCAAAAAAGGATAGTTGTGAACGTATGTAAGGTATGTGAGAACCTGTAATAAAGGATTTGGATCATTCACATGAAAACTGAATATTCTTGGTCTTCAGAAATCTGATGCACCCTGCACATTAACCAGAGAAAGCTGAAGGTCTGTGCTGTTTTACTGAGCAGACTAGGAGAAAGTTACCCTTCCTTGTTTGGTTAGACAAATTAATTTGAGGTTTTCTTGGATGAACAGATGAAATAAAGTAGATATGCTATGCCAATACCCTAAATACTGGAACCCAAGATTGTTCACGTATGCATTTTGCCTGATGCTGATTTTCAAGATTTGAACTATTTCCTCTGTTCTTCGTGGAGAATTTCATTTCTTGGTTGCTTACATTTTTGTCATTCCTGCTGTTCATTTTTATTTTTTTTCCATCTTTTAGGAGTGAATAGTTGAAAACCCATGCTGAATACTGTATGCAGGCACTAAGATCATGTTCACCAGCTGATTTAGCAGTGCTCTTACTCTTCAGTATTCTTCAGAAGATTCTGACTAGAAGAAATAGTTCAACTGAGCTTCAAACTATTCCCTTCCATCCAGGCAAGGAATACAGAGTTAGCCTATGTTACCCTTCTACCTCCACTGCACCTTTCATAAATTTAAAGAGTCAAGAACTTTGTTTCCTCTGTGCTTACATATCAGAGAAAATCTTTAATGCTGTATGATGATTTTGTTTGGTTTGTTTCTGTTTGCTTGTTTTTATATAATGATAAAAAGATTTCTATTTTATGAAGACAAAACTGCTCAAATCTTCATGTAATACCATTCATTCTTTCTCAGCCATGCATTTTTTCTGAGGTTCTGTAGCATAAGACATATGGTTGCAAGGCTGTCCAGCTGTGACCAGAACTGGTGTTTTACCTAAAGCATATTTCATTCTCAATATTACCTTATCTAACACTTAATTACCACAAAACAGTAATTTAGTTTTCTGAAGGCTATTGCAGTTTGTGTGCTATGAAATTTATAGAAATGGAAGGACAGCCATCAGTATTACAGTTAGGCCATACTTTTAAAGAATTCACATAAGTACTTGTAACATTTTGGTTTTTAACTTCTGAATGTGTGCCAGATTCAGTCATTACACTATCTGCCAGTATTTTTGACACAGATAGCTTCAGTTACTTACTGTAAAAGAGAGGAGAAGTAAAATCATAACATCAGCATACAGAATTCTGCAGTTTAAAAAGCCTGTCTTCCTTTCACGGTGTTGAAGGTACTTTTGTTGGGAGTAATATTTCAGTTTGTTTAAATACGTGCAAGAGGTTCGTACTTGCAGTGACAGAACACAGCCTTCAAAACTGGACAGATTATGACCCATTGCAGAAACCAATTATTTTCAAGGACACTATTTCAGACCGGTGAACAAATAACTAGAAAACATCAAGAATATATATTAATGTTAATAATTAATGATTGATATTATATATTAATAAAAATGTTTTCCATGTGGTTGATGGTACACGAGTTGCATTGGCCTAATCATTTTGCTGATTGAACCATTCTTTTCCCTATTTCTCTCATTTAGCAGCATTTTTTCCTGACTTCTCTTAATTGATGAAGAAAAAAGGCTGTTTTTTAAGCTTCCAGCTTCTGCAGAACTTTAAAGCAGTATGCCTTGATTGCCAGGATAGGATAAGCCCTAACAAAGGTAAAAAATGGGAAGTGCATACTACATAAATAAGCTGTCAGTTTCTTTTCTTATTAACTGGCAATGTGGTGTTCAGTATGATACTGAAGCAGCTGCTCTGAGAAAGGTGGAGTTTCTTAACCTATACTTAATTTTTAATTGTAAATGTTTGGTGTTTCTCCTTTGACAGTTAAAGTATGAATATTATGAACTCTGAACAACAGCTGACTTGTTTATGCACTGATTTAATGGGCTTGACTCTTTAGCACAATACAATTATTTTGCATAGCACTGACAGAATTTAGCTTAGCACCAATTAAGCTGCTGTAAATTTCTCAGCACAAGCAAAATTACATGGAGACACAGAATCCTTGCTATGCTTATTGCTGAGGCAAGGAAAAAAAAAAAAAAGTTGGAAGAAAACTGACATATCTGTGTCAACTGAGGCTATATCAGGTTGGTTTTTTGCCCTTGTGGACAAGTCAAAAGAGTCCTTAAGCACCTGTCCATCATGTTCATTAGTCCACTTTTATCTAGAAGGGGCAACTTGGCTTGAGATACAGTTAGCTTTTTAAGTTGCTGTACATACAAGCCTCATGCAGTTTCGTTTCATGGCAGGACAGGGCTCCTTGGCATTGCTTATGGTCTACCACATACCTAAAAAGCACATCTCTTGCTTAATCAAGCAATCAAACTTCCCATTTTTAATGTCCAGAGTACTGAGATGTGTATGGCAGTGTCACTTGCTCTGACTTTGTGAAATTCTTGCAACTGTGTTATTTGATCTAATTTTTAATTACTTGTAGTATTTTCTGCTTAAGCCCTGAGATCAGAGCTTCTTTCTGGTTGTTTCAAATGAACTTTACAGCACAGATCTGGATGTTGCTCTTTGTGTGTTTGTCGTCATCGAAGTGGAAAACAGATAACACAGTTGCTGGGATAGACTGTCCTTTGTTTGTGTGCATGGAACAGGTTGCTCTGACCTAATCAAAGCAGAGCACTGTGATGCGGTAACCCTTTAGGCTCAAACTTTGTTTGTAAAATTTAGAAGTCTGTATGGCTGGCATGTCGTGTAATAATAGAGTACTGATACTCTTTCCATTGTCTTCTATTTATTTATTTGGTTTGCTTCATGTTATCTTTCTTTCTACTCTGCTTTGTATGTGATCATTCTGGCTAAGAAAAAGCAGACTTTGTAGTTCTTGCACAAAATTTATTTATTTATTTAATTTTTACTTATTTATTTATTGTCCGCCTGGTAAATAGTGGAAATGAAAATTTGTTATTGGAAAGTAGCATACTGTGCTCCAGAAAGTCACCAGGATAAAACCTACTCTGTTCTCTGAGGAGAGAAGCAGACTGCAAACTGAGTTAGAGGGGAGTGCAAAATAAAAAGTAAAGCATAATTCATCCTTAATGTAATGCGATACTGGAAGGCAGAGCTGCCTTCAGCCTCTGCAGTCTTCTCTGGTATTTACAATTCTCTCTGTTCTTCCTGTCAATAAATCTTCCTACTCATTCATGTTGTCACCTTATGGACTCTGCTAACTTTCTTCTTTTTATGGACTTTTGGGCGTAGATTCTCACCTTCTTAAATAACAAAGCTGAAAAAGAAACAATACCAAAATATATAGCAGATGCACAAATGTACTTTAGGAATGGATGCCTTATGGACACAAAACTATCATCACACTTCTATAACCACATTTTTACTGCCTCGTTCATCATATATGTGTGGCTTACTGGCAGTACAGCTGGTCCCTGTAGGGTAAACTTCTATTCTGAGTTCATATCAGCCCAGCGCATGCATTGGCTCTTTGTTTTGTTTTGTTGCTTTTTTTCAGTCTCAGATTTCAAATCTTTTCTCTTGTAAATGGTCTAAACTGCATTTTTATAACCTTCATGATGTGCTGCTGAAGTGTAGTGGAAGAGCAGCAATGGCTTTTCTATCTATAGCCTTAGAAATAATTCAAGGTCTTTTTGACAGTGTTGAGAAACATCTGAAAGCTGCTTATCCTGTGATGTCAGTGTGAAATTTGCAGGAGTAGCCTTTTATTTTATTTTATTTTATTTTATTTTATTTTATTTTATTTTATTTTATTTTATTATATTATATTTTATTTTATTTTATTTTATTTTATTTTATTATATTTTATTTTATTTTATTTTATTTTATTTTTTTTAAGTGTTGCCAATTCTTGTTTGTGATACTGTTGGATAGAATTTTACTGACTTGGTTTCAGGTGAAGCTACACAAATAGAAGTCCAAATTGGATAAATGAGTAAATGAGTAGCTGGATGTACAAGGACTTGAGTGAGGTAAGAAGAAAGGGCAGCATGCCAGCCAGGAGCTGGCTGCCTTGAAGCAGGAGAAATATTCAGGTCTCTGCACTAATAGGGATTAATTGCTACGTCCCTTAGGTCATTTTCGGAGATGTTCAGAAAGCTGAACTCCTCTTGGGAAAGGGAACACTTAGACAGAAGTTAAATGCATGAGGTGTTGGTTACAAATTATTTTGATTTAGCTATGTATGTTGTTCTGTTATGTGTTTTGTTATGTATCTTGACTTTTTCTTCCTGTGCAATGCTTTTCCCAGCCTTCACTTTTCTATACTTGCAGTGGTTAATTAAGATGAGGAGGACATTACTAATCTCTCTTTATTCCATTTATTTTCACAAATTCAAGGCACTGCTCTCAATGATTAAGTTTGCAGTTACCAAGAAAAAAGCACAAGGAAGGCTCAAAAGTCTTTACTATGTATGCTGAAGGGCTTTCACAATCAAAGAGGTATTTATCAACTAAATCTCACAATGATGTGCAGACTTCCTGAATATGGAGTTCCAAAAAACATGTTTGCTCTGAGATAAGTGACTTCCTTTCACTTCAAGGATCTTCAGGACTTTTCTGGCTTTTCTGGATCCCTAAGCTTAGATCACCAGGTGCGCTTAGTTCAGGGAATGCATGAGTCGCCGGCTTATGCACACCCAGAAGATAAGATGCTGGCTGAGTTTCTACTGTTGTTTTCACTATTGTATCACTGATAGTGGGACATAATTTAGCTACTAGCTTTACTTTTATGAGATTCTGAAAGTTTTTGCTAGATTGTTGATACCTCAGTTGACAATACCCTTTAGCTAGGTTTAGAGGCCCTCAGATTACATATAGGGAAAAGAATATGACATCCAGCCTTAGTTTCATAGCACTTAGAGCTCATTTGAACTGTTTCTGCAGAGGAATTAATGAGGAAATCTAGTCAAGGAATTTTGTTTATATGAACAGACTTTTAAGAGTAGTCCTGTACACGGCTCTTCTGTACTTGCTACTGTAGAATAATGCTAAGAAAGATGATTTTTCTGAGCTTAACAAAGTTTTTTCGAGACAAAAAACAAACAAAAAACCAAAACCTTTCAGTAGTTCTGCAGCTACTTGCAAATGTTCATGTAGCAGCAACCAAAGAACGGAGCTTTAGACAGGAATAAGTCATAATTTTAAAGAAATGGAACTTAGCCAAAGATGTACAAAAAAGAGCAGATAAAAAAGAGGATGCCTGAAGTGTAAGTAAGATTTTCACCATAGAATATACTCCTCAAACATATGAATGTGAAAAAAGGCAGTAAAAAATAAAAATTGGATATCTTTGCTTAGGAAATAGAGTGATGTCCTGGATGAAAAGACTTTTGCATGCTTAGAAACTCCAGTGATTTTTAATCAATATTTTTGGAAGGAAAAAAAAAAAAAAAAGAAGAAAATTTGAAAATTTATGAAGGATCCTATTGAAATGAGTGACATTTTCATATCTGATAAATAAAGAACTAAAATATAGATTGAAATATTCTGAAGCTCTTTTCTCTTGCAACCATGGATACATAATTCTCAATCAAACAAAATGACCAGAGGTCTATCATGGACAGAAATGCAATTAAAACTGCCAACTGTGATTGCTCTATATCATAGTGAAACAAATGTATTACACACCCTTTTCTACTGCATTATACCTCTGCTACAAGAATGCTGGTGTGTATGGAAACAGTCTATCAATCACAGCAGAAAAACATGACTTTTAAATGGAAAATTAATTTTAGTACAGACCAGGATGCTATCTCTGACACTCCAGTCCTTACAAAAGAGAGATCAAGATGTCAGCCTGATATGAACTCTTTAATCATGTTTATATATAATTTGCATATTAAAAAGCAATATCCAATGGCAACGGTTCAGATATAAAAATTTCTCAATAGTCGGTAACTGACTAATGAAAACTACAGTAATAACAGTTTAATTTGAAGAATTCTGCCTTGATGAGGGTTGTTACCAGGGTGCCCTAGTCCCATGCTGAGAACATCCACAGCATGCTGATTTATAGCAGCAGTGCAGAACTGTTTAATGTCAGCACCTCTCAGCTGAAGTAATAACAAACAGGAATGTTATGGTTTATTTTTCTGTATGAATTGTTCAGACTTTGTATGGTAAGCACCAACTCAATAGGGGATAATAGCTGCCATTCCCCAGGGAGCTGTAACTGAGGTTTAAACATTTTTATTGGCTAGGTTATTCTATCAAAATGAATCCAGACAAAGTTGTGTTTTTTTCTGTTCCATTTTTTCTTATCTAATTATTTTTGCTTAATTCCTCATCTCCTTCTAGAAAGCAAACATAATCCTTCCAGCTTTGAAAGCGCCTTTTAGGTTTCAGCTGACCTTCTTTTCTGCAGTATTTTAACTTATGTTTAGTGTTTGTTGTGCACTGCAGACATCGTGGTACAGATTCATTCTCTTCTTCCTTTCTATCTTTCCCTTCTCCCTGCCCTGTAAAGCTTGGTAAATGTGAAGTCATTTCAAAAAGTTTGAAAAGAAGATGCTATTTTGTAAAAGATGCCATTTAAATAAATGTTATATATTGAAAGGGCTTTTTTGTTTGATTGTTTATGTTGTGTTTGTTGGAAGAGGCTGAGGATGGCTTTGGTTTGGTTTTGGTTTTGATTTTTTTGTTTTTTCTCTTTCTTTGAAAATTAGTTTAAAAACTTCTCAAGTTTTTAACAGTATAACTATGGAAATAAACAATTCCTTAGGAGCAGCATATTAAAATCCATTTTTTGTTTAGAATGCTATGTTAAATATGTATGTTTCCAAAGTCTGTGAAAGTTAGGCATGGGGGAAATTCTTACCTCAATCTTTTATCAGAGAACTACAATATTTCTAACTCTTAAGACTATTCTATTAAAATAATACTATTAAAATATTCTATTAAAATAATGGTAAATGCTGTCAGATACTACTAAGATTTTTCACTGTTATTCCATTTGCACTGTGACTTTTTGTTTTATCTTGAAATGCTGACAGTAGATTAGTAACTGGCTAAGAAAATGGGTATGAAATCTTTCCATCCTCTGTAGAAGCTGGTGCATCTCTTGATTACTGCACCAGAGTTCTGCCAGGGCCCATCAAGACTCAATACATACGCTTGAGTTAGAGAACAAGGCAATTATTGTATTATTCATTTATTTTAAAGCATATAAAAAAAGGAAAGTGTTTGGTTGCAGAGCTCTTTTGTTTTTCTATTAGTTTTTGTTCGCTGCTGAGACATTTCACGTGTGTGGCAATTTTTGCAGCACATCAGAGTATATTTGAGAGTTTCTCTTTTATGGTACTAGGGCACAATATAAACAGCAAGCGTATCAAAGGACAGCTAAAAACACACTCATCTTCACACTGAAGTGCTTTATAAAAGGCAACATTCATAGACAGACACATACACAGCCCAGGAGGCTGTATTCCAGGTAGACCAGCAGTCAATTAAGTTAGTAAAGGGGAAAAAAAAGGGGGGGGAGGGAGGTGGGGAGAGGAAACTCTGTATAAAACAACAGAAAATGGCTTAGGATTTGTTTTTGTTTTATTTTTCATGTTGTATAAAAGATATGGTATAATAATGAAATACCCCTCTGGGTAAAAGAATTACTTCCGTCACAGAAGTGTCACCTGGATGCTGAGTAAGCAAAGTAGATTGTTCTTGGAAAATCATTAAAGATATACCTTAAGCTAGGGATATGCCTAGATAATTTCTCAGAAAATAATGCATTTCTTCAGGGAGGGGATTCTCTTAGAAATATTTTTGGAAAGGCAGAACTACTTCTGTCAGCAGTTTTTGTACTATTTTGGAGCCAATTACCCTCCAAGGAGACAGGATGGGAACTTAAAATGAAAAGTATTTTTATTTGGTGATTTGATCTTTCTCTTGAAAAGGCAATTTTCTCAATTCTATTTCTCTACATTATATTGCATGCTGAAGGTAGAAGATTATTAGTTAGTTTGTTTGTATATTTTAAGTGTTCAAAGGGATTCTGCTCTTTATTTATCTTCTAATATTCATATAAGTGTCCTGTAGTATCAACCTCGTGGCAAAAAATAAAAGGGAAATATTGTGTTCCTAGTGTGAGTTAACGTGCTGGCTAAACTCTTCATGGGAACCTCTTGCAGCTGCTCAGTAAATTCAACCTTTCTGTCACTTTGTTGTGGGTACGAGAAATGAAGTTGATGAAATCATCAATTTGACTTAACAGCTGCAGAGTTCAGAGAGCTTCCGGTCCCTGTGAATTCTAAAAAATGTCTGGTTTGGAATCCAAATGAGACCAAAATTATACAATAGAAAAATAAAACAACTATAATGCATTGTTTGCATCCAGTCTGCAAGGTAATATTTCACTTTGGATTTTTAACTCTTTTTCTTCTTGCTTTATTTAGAGTTTGCTTTCACTGCTTGGCTCTCTTAAGTTCAAAGAATATAAATTAAAGCCTTAACTATTTCTAAACCCCAACATTTGATATTACCACAACATGTATGCATTGTCACTCACCTGATGCAGATTATTAGCCCACTTACACAACAGTTAATTCTTAACTCAGTTTTATATTTCTCATATTTATACCTTCTACTTTCTTATACATTTCACTCAGCATTTGTTAACTCTTACACATAATCTGAAAAGAAAATGCAACATTTTGATGGCCACGAATTGGTTTGTAGACAAGTATAGAAAAGCTTATTTTAAGGTGACATCTAAATCAATAACTGGACTGTACAACTGACTTCAGCTCAGTTTATATTACAGTTCTGTTAGCTGGAACTGGTGTAAAACTTGTCTTCAGCTCTCTAAAGGCAACATATCCATGAACACAATATGACCTTTTATCTTTTTACCTCTGAATATCAAATAGTAGGAAAAAATCGTATAATCAATCTGATGGCTGTGATGAAAATGCAAGGAGCAATCCAAATCCATTTAAAACATTTTTTTTTCTTCGATAGTGACACAATATGAAGCTAATGTGAAGCAGTTTGAAATAGTCTTGAAATCAAGCTAATAGTCCAAAAAAAAAAAACAAACAAACAAACAAACAAAAAAAACCTTAACCTTCTCTTGTTGGTTGCATTACTTTCATGCCTTCTTTTTATTAATCCCTTGTTTATGAACTGAATGTTCAACTTCAGAGACAGAGCAGGGCCTCTGAATCTTAAAAGATTTAGAGAACATATTTGCTAGAGCAGATTTCCATGCTTTTCTCTGAAGTACGTGATATAAACTACTGTTAGTGTTAGGCAGAAGCTTCAATTTGATTGAAATTGTTTGGAACTGCTATGGAATTGCTATGTTTGGAATTGGAAAGAAAAAAAAAAAGAAAAAAAAAAAAAAAGTGACTTGATGCAAATCTGCAAAGGATCTTCCCATGCCTGATACCTGTAGTAAGAACTGGAGATCTCTATACTAACTCTTTGTTTTTTGTATTTTTTCTTGATATGTGCTCCCTTTACTAGGAGAGCAGCCTGGCTCTCAGGGACAGCCAAGGACTTGGATGAGTACTGTTGCTCTTTAATGAAGAGAGATTAAATACATCTTGAGCATGTGTACACTAAATGTTTATTCCACTTAGCTTGCATGCACTGTGCTTAGAGTTAGCAGGAAAGGAAAGAACTGAATTCAGGAATGCAGATGATGGTTACCTATCTTCTACTGATGTGGTTCCAGTTACACACAGGAACATTAACGTTCCTCAGTTATATACACTTACTCCTTGCATCTGTGTTACGATATGCAAAGATTTTGCTGTTTCTTTTCAAACCTTATGTAAAGAGGTGGTCAGATATCTCTGAAAAAGCTGTTTGGGTTTTGGTTTTGTGTTTGCTTGGTTTTTCTTAGGAAAAAAAAAAAAAAAAAAAAAAAAAAAGGAATTTTCCAGTTCTGTTAAAGAATCTTCTTAGAAGCTTTTTATCTTATGTTAAGATAGAAACTGCATTATGAAAGCAGGTTCATTCTCGTGATAGAGAGAATTTGTCTCTATAAGAATAATATTCAAGGAAATAGCAAATGCAATATAGTTGGGGCAAAACTAATTGTTACTTCTGAAGAAAAGACAGAATGCAGAGCAATGCATGTATGGTTGCATGAATTGTTGAGTGACTCAGTATGACTAAACTGTTAACTAGGTGACAGGACTCTCTGTGAGCTCCTCCTCTCAACTGATGTCCTCATAGGATCTATGACCTCTGAAGGAATTAGTTGTGTGATTGACTGACTCATGATGATTGACATCTATACATAACTAAATCTTCAGCTGCAACTGCTTATCTGCCACTGAAGGAGACTGCTGTGTTTTGAATATGTGATAGAGGTATACTGTCCTTTCCATGCCAGTGATCATGGAAAAATAAAAATCTACCACCACCTTCTCAGAAACTACAAGGAAAATCCCATCATGAATGCTAAATTCTTATTCTTCAGAATTAATCTTTCAGAGTTTAGACAGTAAGAGCCATAACTGGGAACTTACTTTTTCACACTGAATTTTCCTCTCCAATTCATGAATGGCCTGAATTGCTTAACTTGTACTTCCATTTATGTCTTGTTTGACAAGCAGACCATCTCATGATGAGTGCTTCTTATGTCTAAAGAACCACATTTGAAACGGGGTCTTCAATGACTGAATTCTAATCATCTTGAAAGGAAGAAAAAAAAAAGAAAGAAAATGCAGACTTGTACTCTATTTTTTTGCATTCCATCATAGGCATATAGTCAAAAAGCTTCTTATTAAATGGATCCCAAATCCAAATCAAGAACAGAAAACATACATAAATGCTCCTTTCTGAGCACGTTTGGCTAAAAATAGATCAGTAACTTGAAAAGCGTAGCAGGAGTTTTGGTGTGCTGTGTATAGTGAGAGTTTGTTCTGGATTTAAGTATAGGTTTAGAGTGCCCACCTATGAAATCCTAGATAAACCACCCATCAGAAAAGGAGAATATATAGCAGGTCCAAAATGATCATGAAAGCTTTGGCATGAAATTGTGCAATGCACTCATAAGCAAACAGCATAATAAATAGTGGCTCATTAATTAACCATAAAGCACTATTAGATGATTTATGTTGCACCACTATTAACATATTTTAAGTAAACAGTTTGGAAGAATTGGTCATGTGTGTTTACAGAAATAACTGCAAATGAAACACTTTATACAAGTACTGCTTACCCACAGGGATGGGCTGCTAAACAGCACCTTGTTTACTTATTTATCTATTTATTTATTTGAATGGTGTGTACATAGAACAGCAGTATGCTAATGGAATTTTCACCTTATTTGCAAACAGGTAAAACAATATCTTGTTTCATAACCTAGTTTTTGAGGACATAGATTTAGTCAGACTTTACTGATGGTGAAATGGTGCTTTACTGCACTATGAAACAACAGAAGTCTTCTCCTTGTTGGTGGAGCATCTATTGACATCTGCGTCTTCCATAAGTGGGTGTCAGCAGGGCTTACATGTCCCATTAGGAAATGCTTTGTCATTCTGCAATTTTTTCACAATGACTGTAGAAGAGTAAAAATGCATCAGGTACATTACACTTCCATAAACAAATGTATTAAATAAATTAACATCCTAAAATTTTAAAGAAGCTATGTTGGTAATATTCCAAAAGAACAGGGTTTCCTGAGAATGCTGGTTACATTCTGATCCCGTTGTGGTTACCAAGAATAGCTTTGTAAATAAAAAAGTTGTGGGAACTCCAACTTTTTAAGAAATATTCAAGCCCTAATAAATAGCACTTAGCTTGAACTTTTCACTTTGTCCTCAGATTTGACCTTAGTCGAAAGGAAGCTAGAGGACATACTGTCATATGTCAAGTTTCCTCATAACTGAGTAAGTGAATGGGAAGAAAATTTGGATTGAAGATGGTATGATTATTACTGCATTTTGATAGCTCATGTTGGAATTTTTTTAATATAAAGAAAAATGAAAATAATCAGCCAAGTAAGGGTTAGGGTTTTTTTGCGTAGAACTACATTTTTGGAAAGGCTAATTGGATGAAGATGCATTAAAATGCTATTTTGATCTTTCCAAGCCTTTTCAATTTATGAAATGTTCAACTTTTTACAGAAAACATACTCATATTTGGAGAGTCTTCCCCATCCTCCAGTCCTAAGTCATAGAAACATAGAACCACAAGGCTGGACAGGACCTACAAGATCATCTAGTCCAACTGTCAGTGTGTTTCTTGGAATCATTAGCAGAGAATTGTGTGTTAAGTTCATTTGGAGCAGTTCTCTGGTTGTTTAATGTGGACGTTTTAAGTTTGGGGGTGGTGATGGTTAGAGATTTTACATTTTGTGTTTTTCTTCCATAACATTTGAATTGATGGAACTCTATAGGTAAGAAGGGGTTTTTCTAGCACAAAGACATTTGTCTCTACTGATTTTCTTATCTTCTTGCTTAAGATTTGTAAGATCAAACATTGCTGTACCTGTGCCATTACAGCAGTGTACCCGTGTTTAAACAAGGCTAAACGTCAGCTCTTGGAAGGTAAGATAGTGTCTTTGCTTATCTATCACTAGCCCATTTGGGTGCCACTAGAAATGCCAACATGCATCCTTATTTTAATAAATGTCATATCCGTGTGAGTACAGTTAAAACACTGCACAAGCAATCATTTCACAAAAATGGTTTACATAACATTATTAATATTATTTATTTAACTTCTGCTTCTTGTAAGAGTTCTTACGCAGTGACAGGATTTTCTGTTTTCTGTAATATACCTGTTGCGGATGCTTGCCAAGTAGCAAATGGTATAGTGCTGAGTGAGTTTTTCAAAACAGACCCTTGGCAAATCTACCTGTACTTAGAACTAAGTAGCTTTTGTATAACAGTAAAATTAGTGCCTTGATTTGCCTTCCTTACAGCTTCTTCTTTCTCTTGCACACTGTCACTTAATTTAGAGTGCATAGGAGAAAGATTGATACCTCCTGAGAAAAACATTCTACATGAAGATGAAGAGAGATGTCTGCTTCTGGAATGATTTTCTTCTTAACTATCTCTGGGAGATGTCCCACTTCATCTGCTGTAATGATAAATGTCTGGCAAAACATATCTCTGACATGGATGTGTAAGAGTAAGATGCTGCTATTTGGAATATTACTTTTACTTAACAAGATTTTGTCTTGAGATGTGTGGTTCTGGGAATCCAAGTGTTGTCTTATACTCAGGGGACATGACACTATTGAACTTGTCTGAATTGTTGTAATTATTCTTAGCAGAACACACATTGTCATTGTTACTTGCAGTGCTGAATTATCATCTAAAGCAAAAGCAATAAACAGAACAGAACCTGAGACAGAAACTGAGGACTAAAAGAGAAATCCATGTTTGAATAAAATATGTAAAAAATCCCAATTCCCTCAACCTTTCCTCATAGGAGAGCTGCTCCAGCCCTCTGATCATCTTAGTGGTCCCACTCTGGACCTGCTCCAAGAGCTCCATGTCCTTCCCGTGCTGGCTCCCCAGGTCTGGACACAGCACTGCAGATGGAGCCTCACAAGAGCTGAGTAGAGCATGAATATCATCCGGTCCTATGGATTTATACACATTCAATTTCATGACAAGGCCTCGGACTTGTTCCATAATTACAGTGAGGCAGAACCCACTCCCCACACCATCACCTAGAGGCTCGGGGTCCTGGCAGACACAAGAAGCCTGACAACCAGTGAAGACTGAGGCAAAGCACTCATTGAGCACCTCAGCTTTTTCTATTTCTAAGGAAGCCAGTTCCCCATTACCTTTCATCAGAGGTGGAACACTCTCAATGGCCTGTCTCCTCCTGCCTATGTACCTGTAGAACCCCTTCTTGTTATCTTTCACATCTCTATGGAATTAATCTGAATAGAAAAAATACCACATTTACTACACACGTCCAGCAGGTATCCATTCTTTATCCAGTAGAAAAAAATACCGTTAGAAAAACACTGCGTGAAACCCAGCAGCAAATATTCACTAAAGAAAACTAATGCACGTAACAGAAAGAGAACACGTTTTCCAATAGAAAAATGTTTTAATTTGTTTTCTTAAGAAACGTCCCTAACAGAAGAACCTCAAGTTTATTTAATAAAATTATTAATTTTAAAGATTAATTTATCATTTAAAGATATTAATTGTTGTCTCAATAAAAATATTTGTTCAGTTGCAAATTAGTTTGCCATCCAGCAGCACAAGTTTAACTTACCAGCTTTCTAGAGGCAGTGACAAAATATATATTTCTTAGTCCCAAGGAGACTACCCCCCTCAACCAGCACAGGAATCCTTCTCAATAATACTATTTTTTCTGTATTTCTGTTAATAATATTAGTCATTGTTTCTCATCTCTTCATACATTGAGGAATAGATCACTTCACATCTAAAGATGATGTTTATCATTCCCTTGTTATTCTTTCGCCCTTCAGCTGTATCAGATAATTGTTTAAAATATTATTTTGCCTGCTAGACCAGTAGGTTAAACCAGTGCACACTCTGTAGACTATAGTTCCTATAAAGAAATAATAAGGAGCAACTAAATCATGTAATTTAGTAACTACATAGGAAAGAATTACAGAGGCTAGAAACTCTGTTGAAAAAATAAATAAATGAATTTTTTTTTTTTTTTTATGGAAGAGAAAAAGAAGAAAAAGGATTAGAAAAAAGGAAAAGAAAATGGGAAAAGGAAAAAGGAAAATAAAATGTGAAAGGAAAATAATAAATAAATAAAAAGAAAAACAAAAAGAAAAAGGAAAAGAAAAAGGAAAAAGAAGAAAACAGGAACATAAAATGGAAAAGAGAGAAAATGGGAAAAGGAGGAAAAAAGGGAAAAAAGAAAATAAAAGAAAAAAGAAGAAAAAAGAAAATTAAAAAAATAAAAAACATCATCTGAGACAAAGTACAGTCCATGTGAAGGCAGATGAAATTAGAGTGTACCAGTCTCAGGGCACTGTCTTGTTGGTGTCTACACACAGATAAAGCTGCACGCTACTGAGCAGCAATCTTAATACTTCTCATCCTTTAGAATACTCCTCTGAAACTATACTGAGAGTATATTTATTTATAGTGATATTTTATGAACCTAAACGCAAACTGACAGTAATGAGCAATTGGTGTCACTGAATCCATTTTAATGTAAATTACCATATTCAGAAAGCTGTAAGGGTAGTTAATGAACCTTACTGATGTTCTTGTTAGAAATGCCTGACTTAGACTCTGATCTCCTCTTTAAGACTTGATAATGATCATTGCTTCATAGTTTAATATGTTTATTTTTTCCCTTCGTGGTACTGTAATTAAAATATTAACCCTCTCTCTCTCCCTTTCTCTCTCTTTCTCCCCCCCCTGCTCTCAAAGCATCTAGCAAACCTGCTTGTATAAGTAAATATGTTTAAGTTTTATTTCCTGTACCCAATTCTGCCTTTGGGAATCTAGTTAGATCAAAATAGTCACCTCCGTAACACTGAAAGTTCTAACAGTTTTTCCAATATAAGAATAAAAATAAACTGCTCATCATAAATCTATATGAGACTTTTTGTTCCAGAGCAAGCTTAGGTAAAAATCAAGTAAAATTAAGTAAAATTAGAACTGAACCATTTTGAAAAGCAATTGAAAATTAATGAAAAAATAATTACATAGAAATCATGACATGTGATGTGACTGTCATGATAATGTTATGTGATATAACAGTGTATACATTCCAGTTGTGAAATAACTTACTGTACATTTACCTATCAATTCCAAAGCCAATGGTTTCCCCTTAAGTGAACAACGGCCTGACATTCTGGGAGTCTGGGTTATCATCCAACTTCAGTCCCTATTCTGAAAAAAGCCATAGGGAAATAATCATAGAATGGCCTGGGTTGAAAAGGTCCACAATACTCATCTTGTTTCAACCCCCTGCTATCTGCAGTGTTCTCAACCAGCAGACCAGGCTACCCAGAGCCACATCCAGCCTGGCCTTGAATGCCTTCAGGAATGGGGCATCCGCAGCCTATCTGGGCATTCTGTTATCTCTTCTCCTTGTTACTGTAAGAGATATAATACTAAAGATCTCTTTCTTAGTGCTTTTTGAAATGTAGAAGCAGCAGTATATGAAACCTGCTATTACAGGAAGAAAAGCATCAACATATGTTAAGGGCCAAATAAGCCCTGGATTTACCAGGATGCTGCCTGCATGCATTCCCCCTCCACACTCCTGCTCTATCAGAACCAAAAACTAAGATACATGTCAACATACCTTTAAGCTATGTTTTTGCAATTGCAATCTGCACATGATTCCAATTGTAAATGAATGCCTTTTTAATACATGGGGAAAATCTGTTTATAAACACCGATAAAAGCTATTCTAAAAATACATTGACTTAAGGTTCAGAGCTTGGAAGAGGTGAGGAGGAAGAGCTTGTGTGAAAGTTTTATATGCTTTTGTAGTCAGAGTACGTAGCACTTCTTGATTATTTATCACACTTGTCTCTGGGTATCTGTGCTTCCTCAGGTCTGTACTCAGCTACCAGAGTTCTCAGATATGATGGCATAGTGAGAGCGTGGTGGTTATTCTCATTCTTTCCCCCCCCCCCCTTCCCCCCACACACACCCTGGAGTGCTCATCTCCTTTCATTTTAAGCAATATGGGGCAGACAACCAAACTATCATTTCATTTCTTTGGAAAACTGGTGCGGACTGAGGTGTTATTTAACATAGCAAGCCATTCTTTTTCATTCTATGTCCTTCCATCTGCAAAGATGTCCCCCAGGGCAGGGCTTTAATGGAGGATAAATAAGTCACATAGGTCTGTGGTTCAGAAAACTAAAGCTTCCTGCACAAGAATTTTGTACAGCATCTATGTCCTGAGACATCAGTAGGTCTAATAAACTAAACTATTTTCTGCAGCAGAGAAAGAGAATACATAAGCACAGTCAGCTCTGCAATAACTCAGTATCATGTGTTCCATATTTCTTTTCCTGGACACCTTTTATTCTTGCAGGTAGATGTGGTTAATATTGTTCCTTATTTGTATTCAAAGCAAAACTAAAACAGATAAATTGAATCTGCCAGGAAATACTTTTTTTCCCTTTTCCCTCCCCATTCAAACACTGGAAATTATCTTTGAAATCAGCAGCCTCTTTGATTTCTGTTCACTAGGATGAGTATTTTATAACTCAGGTTAATTGAGGACATGGACTATGTTTGACTCAAGAACTGCCTTAATAAGATAGTGTTTATTAAATTGATTAAAGAACTGTTTGTCCCCAAAATCAATTATGAGAATGTTTTGTTTTGTTTTGTTTGAATTTTTATTTTTATTTTATTTTATTTTATTATTTTATTTTTTGTGGCATTAGAAATGGATTAAGTTGCATTCAGCCAAATTAAACATTTTGTACAACAAGTTCTATTTGTGGAAAGTATAGCACTGTGTTGTTTGGTTTTTTTTTGCATCTGTCACTTTTTGCCTGCATTGGTGCACATGGGAAGGCAGCAAGTGCAGAATCTGATTTACCCACAAGGGTTCATTTCCTGCAATGGACTTTCCTCCTGACATCTGCTCAGTATCTAACAACACAGGAAGGCATCAGTGGTGGAAATAGGGCTGTGCATAGTGCAGGTGGATGGCCAGCATGACTATGTACCAGAGCTGTTGGGAAGACTTCCATGAGAATACTTTTTCCTGCCTTGGTTATTCAACACTGTTTGGAACTTGAAAATCAATGTGAGAAAGGAAGTTTTTCATTGCTGCTAAATCCCTGTGCAGAACTGGTGTGAAAAGGGAATGAATTGTTTCTTAAAAGAAGGAAGTAGCAACCAAGGGCAATGAAAAGTTCTTGCTTAGAACCAATTGAGGCAGTTCTGCTTTCTTCATCCCCCCTGTTCCTATTCCAGTTCTCCTTGTGCAACCTGTTCTTACACAGGGGTTTTACCCTGGTTTTATATTTTCACAGCTTTATAGAAAACCACAAGTTCTGTCCCAGAAAAGGGGCAAAGGATTATCTCAAACTGGAAAATAAATAAATAAATAAATAAATAAATAAATAATGATAATAAAATAAATAAAAACAGCCATAATTGCTCACTGTCACTCTTGAAAAATGAATAGATAGATAGATAGATAGATATTTAGATAGATAGATAGATAGATAGATAGATAGATAGATAGATAGATAGATAGATAGATAGATAGATAGATAGATAGATAGAAGGATAATACTAATGTGGCATGGTGTAAAACTAAAGGCAGTTCAGCACCACATCTTACTTCCCCACATCCCAATGGGATGGGGGAGAGAATCTGGAAGCAATAAAAAGCAGAAGAGCAGAACCCATAAGTAGAAATAGAAAAAATATTTACCAAGAAAGAAAAGAAAAAGATAAATAACAGTAAAGATAACTATATATATCTATACTTACAGAATGAGTGATTCAGAACACAATTACTCACCACCAACCAACAGATGCTCAGCCAGTCCCTGAGCAGCAGCTGCCGTTCCAGCCAACTCCCCTCAGTTTTACAGTTTTTTCACATGATGTCACATGCTATACAATATCACTGAATCTAGTTTAGGCCAGCTGTCTTGGTTTTCTCTCCACCAAGCTCCTTGTGCCCCTCAGCCCTCCTCACTGGAAGGACAGTATGAGAAGCTAAGAAACCAAAATGTTCTTTGTGCTGTACAGCACTGTTCTGCGACAACTAAAGCATGAAGAAAGTCACCTCTGTCCTAGCTGAAATCAGGACACAGTAAATTTAAAGACAAGACAAGAAATACATTTTTTAAGGTTACTTCATGCTGAGAAGAAGGATGGAAATTTTTTTGGAAGTTTTAGGAACTTTTAATGGTAAAATTTGATTTTACCGTTAAAATTTGATTTGATTTGAATCAAAGCAGAGAGTAAACACACCAGAATCTGATATGGTATTCAAGGACTTTTGTTTGACCAAGAGCTATTGCAAGTTTCTAAGTCAAGCAAAGAATTAGAAGAGTTTTACTTCCTACATTTTGAATATTTTCTTGATTAAAAAGAGAGCTTTTAAACTAATGTCTCTCTATAAATCTAGAGAGAAGAGCCATAAGATTTTAACACTAAGACATGGTAAAAATCATTTGATCAATACCTAATTGAAGGTTGCCAGGCACCTTTCTAAAACAAGTATGTCATGCATCCGTTGCTCTTTGTAACACTTAGGAAGTTGGAGAATATTAGTATTTTCAGCCAAACTTCTCAAAATACACTTGTAGTATTAGTGGTACACACCAAACTGCAGGGTAATCCCTATTTTTTGACATGACAAGGCCACACAGCATCTGTGGAGTCTGAGATCTTCCTCCCTGTCTGTCCCAATCAGCATACGTATAGACAATCTTCCCATACTGCAGTGTATATTCCCAAATTGCCCCAAAACCAAATTTCTTGAGATGAACTCTGGTGTATAAATCATCAAGACATCACTACTTGGCAAATGCCAATTGCTTTTTGAATGTCCTATGTTTCAATAAATAGATGTATCAATGCCAAGGCTTTGGAGCCAATGCAGGTATTTCAAAATTGATGCAATATTATAAACATAATTAGGAAGGCAGGGTGTCAATTTTTATTTATTTATTTGTTTAAAGTATCTGCCATATTTTTTCCACAATTACTGTTCTTTTCTTTCCAACATGACACTTTCTTTGCCACCTGGTGTCCTGTTTTAAAATTCTTCTAGTTCTCCCTTAATACTTTTCATATCTAGTATTCTTCTGTGCCCTTCTAATGAAACCCAAATGCCTCAGGAAAATCCACACACTGGACTGACATACCCATCCAAAACATTAGACTCCTTCCCTTGACTTAAAGTTTTGGAGAGCCACAGCTAACTGACCATCGAATGTAGATCTATACAACTATTGATAACCTTCCTCCTTGTTTTATTGCATAGTTTTCTCTAGTGTTTCAGTACAGATGTGGTATCTCAGATCATGAATTGGTAAGTGAGCTTCCACTCCAAATTTATTCTACCTAGATACCTATTAAACAACTAGTTTTCTTGAAGCTCTCATATCTATCAGACTTAGCTCTGCTGGAAGTCATGAGATTATGATGTCAAAATAGTCTTAAAAATACCTTTAATGTAATGTGTTACTTGGATTCTCATTGTGTTAATTTATGTTGGAATAAATCTTTGTTGTCTGCTCTCTGTTTCCCAAGATGCTTAAATTGAATCAAAATAGAGATTGTTAACTCCAAGCATTTTTAGGTCTGCATTCCTGTGAAACATATGAAACTTGCTCATTAGTTACAGGAACTAATTTAAATGATAACGTTTTCAAATGGCCAACATCAAATAAACTTAGGGAGTAAACATCATTGCAACATGGCCAACAAGCTATGAAGTGCAGCTGAGTGTGAAGATGATTATCAAGGGAGAGGGTTTGTGAATATTGGGCAATCTACACTGGGATGATAATGTAATTTTCTCATGTGGTATGTGATCTTAATTCTGCTCTTGTTGATCTCTTTCAGCAATATTATCTATTTGGTGCACTCAGTTTCTGAGCCATTTCTGGGTACTACAAAGATCATCAAACTGCCTATGTGTACATATGAGCACACACGCATACTGGTATTAATGTTCTCAGTTGCTTTTAGATGTTCACAAAATAGAGAGTAGTTGTTAATTTGTTTCGTCAAGCAGAGGCCACTAAACTGCTTGTAAACCAGTGCATGTGAAGGGTAATTAATCTTTTCTCTCTTGGTAGCAAAGATATAAATATTGCTACATTGCTTAATCAAAGGAACCATTATTGTACTTGTCATCTTTTTTAAGTTTAATTTATTTGTAGAGTGCACTTAATGACTGGACAATTAAGGGGATTTATTTATTTACAGTACATGATCTCTGTAATGCCATGGTTTGTAGCCAAGTGTAAAGACATCATAAGACAGTAAAAAAAACCCTTCTATTACACTTTTTTTCTTGAATTTTCTTTCTATAGGGTCTTCTATTGGAATGTTAACCTAACTCACTATTTAAGCATTTGTACTTAACAATAAGAATTTCTTCTTTCTACAAGAGAAACAGGTGTCTGCAAGTACATGGATTATCCACCTCCTTTCATCTGATGAGCTCTTTATGATTTTGGTGTCCAATTATTTAGAACTAGAAATAATTCTTGCTAAACTAATATTACAGAATTTTAAGATGGGGGTTGTGTATTCTTAATAGTTCGTGCCAGATTTGGAGAGTGGTGTGGATTTGCAGAGCAATCATTTCTGTTTGAAGCAACTTAGCCTAAGGAATGTAGAAATGAAGGCAGTAGGTCCATGATGACATTACAGCTTAGATTTATTTATTTTATTTTTTTTTCCATGTACATTCTGAGATCACAACCATTAGCAAGAGTGCAATTATAATGAGAAACGTACTCAAGGCCAATTCCAAACTGCTGACGCTCTAATCCTTATGGGTTTAGCCACATGACAGGAAACAATTTTTAACCCAAGTTAGAATTAAGTTGAAGATGTAGTGCTGGGTACAGGACATAATGAGTTTGGCACTTTACACCTTCCTGACTTTTTATAAAGCAAATGTAACCATGCAAGAGCAGTAAATGCCAAGTCAAATTAGACTATGGAAAGAGAGCAAATCTTGCCTTTGTTTGCTCTCCATTTCTCCCCGAGGAGGGAGCTTCCACACAAATGCACTTGGTTGCTTGCACCATCTAGCACACAGGATTCCACCTTTCATGAAAAATCACGTCCCTCTTTACAGGATGCAAACATAAAATTCCCCAAAGAAAATATGTGGATCTTGTACATACAGACAGTATGAAATTCAGTTCATGGTCAATGAAGATTAGTCTGATTGATCGCATGATCAGTCAAAGATAAAAGCAGATGTTCCTTGCCATTAATAAGACGTTACCACTTTTCTAGTTAATTGCATCCAATTAATTCTTTTTAAATATATTACTCAAACATTTTAAAAATACTTTCACATTCATATTGATACATTTGAAAAGGAATTGTTTACAGTTCTTGCCATTCTGTATTTATTTCACAGGGAGAGATACTGATATTACAGGGTTTTGGCAGCAAAATGATACAAAAGACATTTTTAATAATGTTGTGATATATCCCCCAAACTTTGTAATAGCACTGAGTGCACACAACAGCATGGAATGATAAAAGATATACTTAAACTGGAAGAATCTAACTTTATATTTTAGAATCTTTTCCCACATATACCACAATAAAGCTTATTTTTTTCTTCCTTTTTCTTCTGCCTGGATAAAATGATTGAAGTCCGTAGTTCTTTAAGATCAGATTCAAAGAACAGATGAGTCACAATATAGTCTGATAAACATAGTTTAGAATTCCAAGAGCATAAATAACACTTAAGAGCAGTGACATGATCTTAAAAATATTGGAATTTTAAAGAATTAAGTGAATCACCAGGACACCAATCATACAAAGGTATATTTGACCAAGGCACCACAGATAAGGCTCAAAAACCTTGCCAATTATAATCCCGTAGGCCTAAGCAGTTACTACAGGTAATGCAAGACATCACATCTAACGCAAAAGTTTACCGTGTCTAAAAGCAAACACTGAGGAGAGCACTGCTATTTATTATATCCTTTGTTCCTTTTTGTACATATTTTGTATATAGCTTTGCTGCCTGCACAGACCATCTGAAAATATTTTTGCAAACCCTGAATTTTACCTGATCTACACCATCAGTGTGTAAACAAATACGTACTTCAGCATGTAAGCTTAGCTTGTTGCTCAGAAGCTCTTACTCTTTGGGGACCAGTGGCTACTTTTGCAAATCTCTAGGGATTTCATTTTTTGATTGTTAAGGAAAGACCTTTCTTTGTTGTTGTTGTTATTGTTGTTGTTTATGCATTTACTGAGATCGGAATTTACTTGGCTGTTGAAAGTGTTTTTAGTTTTGAGCCTTCAGTTCCTGCAGGGATGTCTCAGAAGCATACTGCTCTGGATCTAGTATTAAGTGGAACTATGTATGTTCTAAAAATATATATATTTCCATTAAGAATTACATTTCTGTTGCTTTGTTCTTTCAGTGGTGTCTGAAAACTACAAGCAGGCTGTGCAGGTCATATTTTCTGTGTTAACTCTTCTGGGGGTGACAGGGCAATAATGCTTGCTCTGTCTTGCTCAGTGATAGATGGTTTCAGTTCATTAGCCAGGATCCCTTTATACCAAGCACTGCAAACCAAAGAAAGTCAGACCTCAATTGCTATGGAGATGTTTGTTCATCTTGTTTCTCATTCATTCTGACTGTGAAAAATAAGTCTGCTTGAGAGCACACAGCAGTGTAATTGACTCTATGGAGCAGCTGTCATAGGGGTTTTGCTATAAGAAATCATATTAGCCTTCCTTTTAAACTTGTTCAAGGTAATAAGTCATTGTTGACGTTCAGAATTCATGCAATAAAATATCTTAAAAAAAAAAAAAAAAAAAAAAAAAAAGCACCACAAAATAGAACTTGGCAAATAATAAATATCAAACATTTGTCTTGCAAATTATGTCCATCTTTAGAAATGACTTACAAAGGGTAGGAAAGAATGTTAATTTCTTGCTTTTTATTCCTCTTTAATTTTAATAGACTACATAAATTGCAAGAAGGCCTTGTTTCTTCTCTAGCAGATTCAAACATGAATGACTAGAAACAATTCTGTTACTATTATTTTAATGTGGAAACAGATTTAGTGTTTTTCTCTGGCAACCATTACCTGTGCTGACCAAAAAGATGAACGCTCCCTGAAAACACTAATCCTTCCAGGGACTAAATGCTTGACATTTTAGTCATATTATTCTAAACTGCCATCACACAGTAATTTTTAGACACCTTTATGCATGTTTATTCTGAGGTGTGGAGGTAAGGACATGCCCTTCAGAAACTTAAAAGACTCTCTACTACAATCTAAGGTGGGTGTTGATGTAACCCAAATTTTCCTAACAGTTCATTCAGATGAGAAAGTTGTTTCCACAAACAGTATTAAACCAGAAGAAGCCAACTGGGATTAGCCTCACCAAAACATCTGTTCCCTTTGGTATAGACTGCAGCATATTTCTTCAGTGAGAGAAACTGACATCCTAAATGCTTTTTTCTCAACAATACAAGATGTTTAAATTCTCTTGTCTAAGTCTCAGAGCGTCCTGTGTAAGTGATAAAAAACAAGCGGCTGAGACAGTGGAAAGATACAGCTTCTATTTTCTGCAAATGCACAGAGGACAGAGGGGAAAGAAAAAAAGAAAAAAAGAAAAAAAAAAAAGGCCTATATTGATGATCTTCAGGTGACATTGTAAGGGTTAAGGAAGGCACTGTGGAATATTTTCTGGATTTAACTGCAAATAAATATTGCTTAAAATATGTCAGGGATGGAAGCCCTGCCTGATCTAAAACCAAACAGTTTTTGTGTCTCCAAATATGTGCTTCTCATAACAACTCAGCTTTTGCTTTTATTTCCAGCTTGCCAGCTGTATCTCATAACCAAGCCAAGCCACAGATGCTGGCTTCATGTTTGTACTGAATCCAGCTACAGCGCAGGAAAAAGTCATAGGGTTCAGTGAATCTAATTATATCCTTATACTTGCTTGTTGTCATGGTCAAACATAAGGTTAAGTAGGACTAAATTGTAATGTGGCTGTCTAAAACTGAAAAGATTTATTCTGTTTAGAGCTGGTCATTGTCAACGAAACCAATTTAACTTGCTGTTTTATGTAGTCCAACACGGTAACATCTTACATTAAGTGTCTGCCTGGATGAAATGGAAACTAATAGCCCATTAGTACTGTGACATCTAAACCCCAAGAGGAGCATAATTTTTATTTTGTTCATTTGGTTAGGTTCAATTTACATCAAAATTTAGCTGTGAATAATTAACATTTTCTATAAACAGTTTTGATGATCCTCGTATTTTGTTTAAATTAGGTGAATAAATAAGTGCTCCCCCACACACATAATTGTCCCCATTTCTTAAAGTTTCCAGTGTTTCGAGACTGTGGTGTAATGTCCCTTACAGTACAATGGTGTAAACTTTCTTGCAGCCGATTTAAATGCTGTAACTTCCTTTTGGCTTCACCTACTAAAAATACTTTTGACACCAGGTTGCTATGTTTGGGATTGTAAAAAGGGTGGAGTGACTCTTTGAAAGTCTAATTCTACCCATTATAACATTGCCTCCTGGTTTATACTATTTTAGAAGTGAAATAACCCTTAAGATCAAATAAGATCTGGAAGATCATTCTGTAACCTTCAGATTACTGCTGGGTGACTTCTGCAGAAAAGGAATTACCAATGCATTAAATTTGAATTAGCTTTGAGAAATCATGCAGATATATGCACAGAATGTTACCGCAGTGCTGTCTCCAAGGCACAGCAGAACTGCCTTTATGCAGTTTTAAAGAATTGCTTGACCGACCCTTAAATAGCACACATGATGAAGCTGAACAAAAGCCCTTACTTAAATATAAAATAATAATAATAAAAATAAAGCTTGCATACACACATACACAAAGAAAATGTAGCTTTGAGTGCTGTCTTTCAGGGAAATCTGATCACAAACTGTCTGCTGCTGAGTGGGCCATTTGGGCTCAGACGTGTTGTACTGGAGAGCACTACAGCACATACTGCAGAAGTGTCACTTAGACTAATGATTATGAATTATGCAGAAGGTCACATCCTCTTAGTTACAAGTAATTTCCACAGTTTCCCTCTAGACTGCCTAGCCTAGTTCCATTTTTTCCCTTTTACTGCTGCTAGCAAATAGCACACAGAATGAATGCCAGGACCTTCATTTATTGACATTTTATTTTTCTCCCATAACTTCAAGCTGATAAAACGACTGAACAGTCAGAGGGAGGAAAGGGAGCCAACTGCTGTTGGTGGATTAGGAAAAAGCTCTGTTCAGTTCAGTAGGTCATTTAGCAAAGTAGGACAGCAGAAAGCTGTAGCAATTGTGTATTTTGCTGAAGACTTTAGATCCCAAGCACTCACATCAAAAACATCAATTTTTCACCTTCACAATTTGGGAAAACAGCTACATTCTGATAAACACTAAAAAAGCATTGCTTTTTCTGAAGCCATTAGCTTGATATCACTGTTATGTGTGACCTTCCCCTGTCTTAGTACAAACCAGACCATCTAGTGTGTAAATGAGCAGGAGTGCCAACGTGGTTCATGGAGCTGCCGTGGAGCAGGATGTGCAATGCATATGGCAAATACATTCTCCAAGCATAGCTGGGCATATCTTGCATGCCTTTTACAGTCAGTGGGAACACACCATGTTTGGAGAGAAGCAGCTAAGCTGTGGCAGCCAGAGAGGTCAATAAGTGCTTGAGTAGAATATGCAAGAAGCTGTTTCCTGAGCAGGGAATTTGCTTTTCTCCCACTGATGCTGGGAACAAGTGGGAAGGCAGTATCCCGCACCAAGAGGTTTCTTGGTCTCCAGCATGAGCAGTGAAGGTCCTTCCCTCATAGGCAATAAAGGAGAAAAAGGACTATGAACAAGAAAGATAACCTGCCTTTCTTAAAAGAAAAGTCGCGCTCTGAAGGCTTTGTTTAAAAATCAGTCATATAGAATAATGAGTCTCCCCATTACGTCTCCCCATTATGTCTACACCATTACATCACAGCATTACAAAAAGCTCCTCAAGCCTCATGGCTGCAATACTATTCTGTAAACATTTACTGCTCTTGTTTTCTATTACAACTCGTAACAAATTGTTCAGGAGATGTAAATGTTTCACACTATACCATGCACTCGGTAAAGAAGAAAAAAGGCAGTAAAAAATTTCCCATCATTTTCCTCTTTGTTAGCATGTGGCCATGTTTAATAATGATGCCTAGAAACAAAATGATTAATAACACTTTAGACAAAAGTTCTTTCCTTCAAGACTGTTAAAACATCTAAAAAAAGTAACTATGAATTATTTATAAAATATTTAAACTGTCTGATGTCAAAACATTTTTTACAAGAAATTAAAGTTCAGAGAACAAAGCCATTTGAATGGTACTAATCCTTATGGACAAATGAAAGTTGTCTCTTCAAATGGAAAATTTAGCAGAACATGATCAAGATAAATAAATCTGGACCTTCCTTGCGGATAGAACCATTGCATACATAAAGCAGAAGGCTACTGGTTTGAATAGCCCACATAAGACTAAGTGTCAGGACGAGACAGGACTAAGGAAGATTTTTAGCATGTCAACCCCCCCCACACACACCCCGCCCCAAATAAATAAATAAATAAAAATAAAGACTGATTACCTCTATGGAAGCATCATCTGTACCTTTTTTTTAAGATACAACAGAAACACCAATAAAAATGCTACTATTGGGTAACAGTCCACCTGTGACTAAACTTCCAGCTTCTCTATAATTAGCAGAATACATACTCATTCAACATAAATTATTTTCATTTTACTTCTTTTAGATGTTTTGTGTTTCAGGGGTTGCATTCAGAGGAGTGTCCCATACCATTTACAACTAGGAAAGATGGATGGCAAAGATGAGAAATGAAAGAATATGCCAAATTACATAAAGCAATATTAGAAAGAACGAACCTGGTGAGCAAGTTAACAAATTCATTTTTCTCCACTTTCTGCATTTAAATCTGACACAATCAGCCAGTTTCTTGCAGTTGTCATCTGGAAATAAATCAGAAATTAGCACAGATTATGAACTACAGACGGAGAAGCACAATTAAATAACTCAGCATTATATGGTGCTTTCCATAGGAAGAAGTTTTTTCACCCAGAGGGTGGTGACACTGGAAGAGGTTGCCCAAGCAGGCTGTGGATGCCCCATCCCTGAAGGTATTCAAGGCCAACCTGGATGTGGCTCTGGGTAGCCTGGTCTGGTGGTTGGAGACTCTGCACATAGGACTGTGGTCCTTTCCAACCCAGACCACTGTACTGTGACTTCAGTGCTTTGAGTAGCTATAAGTCTAGAACAGACTGGGTATACTGCAGATTACAAAGGTCTATGTATGCCAAAGGTCATTGTATCAGATATTGTTTTGTTTTGTTTTGTCTTGTTTTTAGCTACTATTACTCCAGTGATTTAAAATATCTAAAGATGTAGCAAAGCACCCCTCTAATTCCCATTGTTCATATAGTTGGGAAGTCCTCCATCAGCAAGACTCTTTTCATTTCCATTCTGTACCGTTTTTTAACCAAAGAGATTATTCCTGGCTGAGCTTTGTTCCTACTGAACAAGCAAACTACTGACTTGCTGAAAATATAGTATATTCAAGTAATGGATTGCTAAAGAGCCCACATGAATGCATGTAACATGTTGAAAGGGATGGTGTGTTTATATTCTTTTCTAGTATGACTGACAACAATCAGGAAGCTTTGCCACCCCAAGGACAGATGTTCGTTCTAAGTAAAAGATTTCTATTTTATGCATATCAACTTTCTTTGATGTTGTGTTTATATTTACGTACAAATCATGGTTACTTGTGGTTGTTCCAAGGTGCTCCAACACACTGATATGTGGTTCAACTAAGTTAAATCCCACTATATCAGAATTTTGTTTCAAATCTGGAGGACAATCTATTTTTAAGTAAAAATAATAAGGTTCATTGTAGTAAAATACAGCATGTATGTATTTTTATATAGATATATACGCTGCCTAGTAAAATGTTCTTTATCAAGAGAGTGGAGAGATGCTGGAACAGGCTTTCCAGAGAGGCTGTAGATTCCCATTGTGGATTCTCCATCCTTGGAGGTGTTCAAGGCCGGGTTGGATGGGCCCCTGGGCAGCCTGACCTTCTATTATATATGGAGGTTGTTGGCCCTGCATGCAGTAGGGGGACAGGAGATTGGTAATCAATCCTTGAGGTCCTTCCAATCCAAGCCATTCTATGATTCTGTGAAATCCCTTAACAACTACAGGTCATTCTGCAAATGGGATACTTGCTTTCGATGACAAAAATGCAAAGCTTGAAATGTGAAAGGAAAAGAGACATTACAAAATCACAGTATTGAAAAGAGTCTTCAACTTTACTACACCATTTTTGATATTTATAAGCAGTGGTGAGATCCCCCTTCAGTCCTCTCCAGGCTGAACGGTACCAAGCCTCTCAGACTTTCCTCATATGGAAGATGTTCCAGGCCCTTTATCATCCTTATACTCTCTCCAGAAGTTCCCTGTCTTTTTTGAACTAAAACCAGAACTGGTCTAAATACTCCTGATGTGGCCTTACCAGGGTAGAGAAAGATCAGTTCCCTCTTCCTGCTGGCAATGCTCTTCTTGATGCAATCCCAATATACCACTGACCTTCTTGGCCAAAATGGGCACACTACTGGCTCATGTCCAACCTGATGTTGACCAGCACCCCTAAGTCTTTCTCCTCCTTTTCCAGCAGGTGATGATACAATACTTTCATTTTCTTGATGGCATAGGAGTTAACTGCATAGTGTAGAGGGTCTTTTTGATCCATGGAGGATGACCATTACAAGCTAACGATGTTTTTAAATGCTTTCTGACTTCTCTGATTGAAACCAAACATAGTGATAATATCTAGATATCTGAAATACTCCTGAGTGCTTTTGCGTTTGACTGAGGCCTCCTTTTTCCTTTCCAGTAAGATTCAGTTAAAGAGACACAAGAGTTTCCAACCCATACTGAACCATAAGTTGGATCTAGATTTGGGTGCTGGGGCCTGAGCTGCAGCTCCCACAAGGGTAGACAAGCTGCCTTACATCTCTCAGGCCATGAGTTCCCGGTGCTATCAGGAGGATACCTCCACCTTCCACACCTGCAACTCCTCTGCCTGCACTCAGCCCTGGCAGCCCTCCTGCACTTCTCCATGTTCCAAGGGTGCTGTCTGCTCCATGGTAAGCCCCACTCTGGGTGCATTGCCAACTCACAGGAGACCAGTTTGGGCTCAGAGGGATAGCAGCATGCCTAGGGTGCCTGCAAGGAGGCAGGCAAGCAGGTGGGTGAAGCAGCTGGAGCTCGGTCCCAGACAGTCAGCAGGTGGATGGAGCAGCAGGGGGGTAGCTCCAGACGGGCAGCAGGTGGGGAGGGCAGCAGGAGGGCAGCACCACTTTGTACTTGATGTTAATTACACTTGCTGGAATCCTGCATGGCTCCTAGGACTTCTTTAAAGTGTTAATTACAAATGATACTTGTTTAGAGTTTGGAAATAGCATCCCTGAATGAGTGAAGAGCTTCAATGTGCTTAACTTGGAGGGGGAAGGAAAACAGCCTTCTCCCATCCTTAAGCTGTGAAACTTGACAACTTGAGCTGTAGGGAGCCGTGGTGTAGGAAGCCTGATATGGCAGGGAGGTTGGACTCAATGATCTCTAGAGGTCCCTTCCAACCCCTACAATTCTGTGATTCTGTGACAAGAATCTTACTGTGAGCAGGTCCAAGCCAGCAGTTCTTCAATTTGCTCCAGTATACCCATGCTTTCTAGGAAAAGCCCAAAGAGGTATTACAGTGCTGCAAGCTTCCTCAATAGCTCAGTTGTGTGGAGCTTCACATTGTGGTGTTTGCTCAGATGCCCACATGTTTATAATTAATTTAGTCTGATTACTTCTAATTACTCCTTCCTATCTGCATTATCTTGTATTTGTCAGCTTCAAATGCAAGTAGCCCTGCTTCCTATTCATTTAGTTTTGTAAGTCCCTTTGGACCTCCTTAGCCTTCTCTAGTGATGACTAATCTAAATAATTGTGCTGTCTGCAATTTTTTTCCCACCATTATTATTTTTTTTTTTTTTTTCCCCAGAGCATTAATAAGAGAACAGTCTTATTCTAGCATAGGAACATGGCAAATCCCATGGCAAGCCTCTCTCATAATGCAAACTGACCATTAGACTCAATCTCTCTCTCTTTTTTTCTTTAATCTGTTACCCAATTTCTGATTCCTGGCAGTATATAAATCCTTATGCCTTTGCCATCTGAATTTCTCAAGTTTCTTGTAAGGTATTTTGTCAAAGCCAAAGTAAATGGTATTTATAGCAACTACATTATTGCTGTTCTCAAAGGGGTCTGCTAGATAAGAGGAACAGATTTTCCTTTCTAGTAGGTGATTTCCTGCAACGTGTCTTGTTCAGCTATTAGTTTCATGATTTTAATTATTTTTAATTGCTTCCTATTGGTTTTCCTGAATTGAATTAAGACATAGTACGTAACTCAGGGTTTGGATTGTGCTCTTTTATTGGGGATTTTATTTATTTACTTACTTACTGTTTTATTTTTTGCAGTACATTTTTGTGTGTCTTTCTAATATTTGCACCTACGTTTTGAGGCAAAAGTCTCACCCCTCACTCCCACTTTCTGAATCCTTCTCTTACCAGCACAGCTACAGTTCTTGTGTCTTCTACCTTTTCTCTCCAGAAGAAAGTAGAATGCAAAAAGGAAGCTTAAATACTTATAACATTTACTGTTCATATCTGTCTGCTACAGGAATAATCCTCTCTTAGTTTGAAGAAACGGGAAGTTTAAGACCACAAGCTACATCAGATCTAAAAGGACTTCACTATTCCAGATGTTCTTTACTTCATGCATATGACCTTCCAGCATTAGCTCTATTTTTCTATATGGCCCTGTTATCAAACAGAGAAGGAGCTCTTTAACTATTCTATGCTGCTGGCTACTTCCAAGGCTGTATTGCTTCATTTTTTGTGGCTTTTGGCCCATATGGGATCACGCTGAAATGTACAGAGCTTTCTGGGTAAGAGTTTCTCAATTAGCAGGTTGCTACAAGATCTATTTATAGAGCATAGTAAATAGGGAAAACTACTAGGATAAAGATGCAGAGGATGTAATGTACAGATACTGCTTCTTTCTACCCCAAAACAGAAGTGAATTTTACCAGTCCACTTTCCTCTGCCACTTAGTGTCCAAACACAAGGTCCTGAATAGTCAGTAATAAGACAAACCTACAGCAGCTCTCAGAAGTGGCAGAACATGAAACTTCTGCAGTTTTCCTTTCTAGTATTTCTTTCCTGCTGCTTTTTCTACCAGTCGTTAAGCTACAAAGGGAAAATACATTGCACAGTGGTGTTCCTAAAAGATGGAGAATTTGAGGGGAAAAAAATAAAAACACTCATGTGGTTCCATCTGAACCTCTCCTCTTCCCTATTGAAGGTGCTCCATTTGCCTTTACTGGAGAGGGACAGCTTTGACCTGAAACACTATACTTTTTCTATTTGCCTTTTATAAATGGTGCACTGCATTTTCTTACTTGCTTGTTTCCCACAGATAATGCCTTACGATCTGAACTTAAAAGTTGTGATCCCTTTCTTTCTGAAACAATTTGGGCAAGGGAGGTCTCATAGTTTAGCTCAGGTTTCATTTGTGTGCAAAGGATGGACATATCCAATTTTTTAAAACAGCATGTCCCATTAATTAAGAATTTTTAAAAAAGAAACTTGTTTGTAGCTGGTGCTTCCTGATGGAATATATAGTAGGAGTCTCTCAGTCTGCTTTCTTGGCTGGTGCAAGTGAACGTGACTCACTTAGCATTTTCAGAGAGCTTTCTTCCAAAGGTTTCAAAAGCTTTACAAGTTAATTAAGCCTCACTATAATAAGTTAGAGATCATGTCAATGCAATTGTACAGCAGTTTAATTACAAACACAGCTTTACATTTTAGGATAGCAAGTAAGGCTGTGTTGCTTTAATATGACATCAGCAGTATAATTAAGTGCTCTAAAAAGATACATATTCAAGAGGAAAGTAATCAGAAATTCCTGCCTTTCAATGGACATTGTTCATCCCCACATCCACAAATAGGCTGCCTCATTTCTCCTGTTGCTGTTTGCATCAGGGCTGAATGCAAGAGGCATCTTGACTCATCTCATTAGACAGGCAGACCTCTGAGTTAACAGAAAGTCAACCAAATGCTCTGGCATTGGCTATGAAACCTGGACTTGATACCTCTAACATCTCACTGATAAAAAAGACAAATCTAAAAGATTCAGTAATGCTTCTCCAATTATACTGTACAAGAATTTCTTCCTACAAGAAGGAGAGAAACAGTGACCTGTAATGACTAGCGCTCAAAATAGCACATTGACATGCAAATAATATGGGCAACTGTTGAACATCATACAAAACCAAATGCCAAAATCAGCAACTGCTTGATTCTGTCTTGTGTTTGGGCCTGGCTGCGGGTGTGCAGCCTCTGCAGCTCTGTCCTACTGTACTTGGGCTAATTGTAGCTATGTGAAGCACATGTGCAGAGGAAGGAGTGGAGAGCAGGAAGGTCAAGGACTGTTCATCTGCAACCTGCGGGGACTTCACTGTGAAGTTAATTTACAAAGGTGCTGCACGTGGGACCTGCTTCCTCTAAGCCCTGATGAGGTATTTGATTAATGGTGCTGGAAGTCAAATGCAAGGAGTGCCCCCTCATCTCTGAAGGTCGCAGGTAAATCCTGGCCTTATTCTTACTCCAACAACGCATTTATCTAAATGCCACATCTAAGTCATAGCCAGTCATCAAAGTGGTGATCGCTAGTGCAGCTATTTCTATTGAAACGTACAGCACCGTGTGATAAATTACATCTGCAAGATTTGTTTCATATGTCAAGCATGCATTACTTCTAAATCAAATGCTAGAACATGCCTTGTTTAGTCAAAAGTAAGCAGAATGCTGTAATTTATAATCGTTTTGAAGCACACTGCAGTGAAAATGAAAGCAGACTATTAAAATTTAATGCCTGTTTTGCTGAGTAGTGTATTTCTGGCCACGTCTGATGCTGTGTTGTTTTCTCACACCATTGTGTATGCACAAAAAGTCAGTCTGTGTTTGCCAACGTTTGCGGAAACTAATTGAAAAAAGAAAAAAAAGAAAAAAAAAATTAAATTATTTAGCTGTTAAAATCTGACACCAGGCTGGAAAATTATTGTCAGCACAGGCACTGATGGCAGTGGCTCCTCTCCCCTCTTCTCACCCCCATCCATTTGCTTCTAACAATTGTCTGTTGTTCTTCAGTCCAGCTCCCTGCGGTACGCTTGCTAGCAAATATTCATTGGTGTGTCATCTCAGTTTAAAGTCTCGTCCTACACACCTATTCATCTGTGTTAAGTGAACAGCAGCATCAGCTCAAATTAAGCTGGTATGAAAACAGCCACAGTTAATAATTTCTTCTGTGATTCAGCTTAGCTCTGAAAAACAGGTGAAGATGTTTCATAACGAAGGCAATTACAGCTCCGTAAACTCTTTCCAGCTGCCTGTGTAATGGGAGGAGCAGGGTGCGGGAGCTACTGGAGCATGTGGCACAGCCGGCACGGTTGCCATCAGATCGCATTTGTTAACTGCTGGGCTGAGCAGGCTGCCTGTCAGGGACAGATACTGGTCAGGGTGATTAGCGTGCAGAAGGCTGAGCAGAGGGGGTGGGAGTCAGTGCATTCCAGCTGGACTTCCTACAGACCTCTCCCACCAGTCAACCGCCTTCCAAACCACCACTCCTCTTCCTGGAGAGGAAACCCGTGTAAAGACACACACGTTTGCTGCTAAAAATGAGGTTACAGGGATTGATGTTCTGCAAATGAGGACAAAATCCTGTTTGCCAAATGGCAGCAAAGAGTGAACTTCAGAGAGGACAATCAGGTCCGCTAAAAATGCGACCATTTAACATATGCTTATTAAGATGCAGATGAAGGAGTGAGATGGGTGAAAATTAACTACTAGCAAAATATAAATGAAGCCTGTACTTTCACATGAGAAACGATGTGCTACTGTGATGGATCTTAAGCAATTATTATTATTTTTTTTAATTAAAGAACAATGTATTTCCATCTACTGAATCTCTATTGTTCTGTTATTTAAGTTATCTTTCATGTCAGTGCCACATGGTTTGAAGCATATTAAAACACAGCCTTATACTTAATTGTGTAGATTTGCAGATGGTTCATTTCCAGCCAAATATTTTTTCCTTAGAGCTTGAAAGAAAATCTCTAGCAGCCTAAATTGAATTTTTATACACGGTGATTTCCAGAAATGTACTTCTTAATGGTTTCTGATGTGCCCAAAGGCGTGAATCTTGAACTAGTTTCTCTGAGATGTCTTGGAGAGAAGCTGAAAAATGTGTTCTTGGTTTTCTGTGTGTGTTGTTGGTTTTGCTGGCGGTTTTTGTTTCTTTCCCTCAGTTGCTAACAGTGAATTTCAGTTCTGTGTGTCAACATGTTTGTATTGCATTGCAGTGGCGTTTTCAATAATCACAGTGTAACAATATATATATCAGAATATATAAATATATATATTTCAGAGGCACTTGATCACAGTTCCACTATACCTGCAAAATGTGCAGCGTATATTGATTTCAGAAACAAATGGTACCTCTGATTCCCTCTCACAGAACAATGTTTACTGCTTTGAAATGCTCAAAGTTTACCTGTTCCAAGCAAGAGGCAGCACTAAGACTGACCTATTTCCATACTCTTTTTTTTTTCCTACACTGAGGAATTCTCCTTTCAATTAAGAAAATGTTGTTTTTGGGGTTTTTTTTTTGTTTTATTTTTGGGGTTTTTTTTGTTGTTTTTCACTTATTTTTAGATGCCTGAAAGATGAAATTGGTAGTGAGCTTACATCTATATTCAAATTCTAACATCCTCAACAAGGAACCGTTTCATTCAGCTATGACAATGCTCCATCTATTGTCATCTAGGGCTATATTCTGCACGCTGCATCTTCCCCTGAGAATTACTGCTGTTCCTTATCCTTGCAGCCTTTAAAAGCTCGATGTAACATTAGCCTATCTAGCCCAGTGAAAATGTCTTTACAGATTACTGTAACGTTAATACCACTCTCTCCCTGCTTTTGACCTGAAGTGAAATATATTGCACTGCTGGAGCAGATGCATTTGGGGCTGCATCAGAGAGCAGGACGTTTCCTGGCTGCAGCCCAGCAGTGCTGCTGGGCTCCTGCCATGGAGAGTGGCCACAATTTGGCCCTCAGAGGATGGGGCACCATGACTCAAAACATGCGCAAGGCTGCTCAGCCACTTGTGTTGGTGCAGTAAACTGAAGGGAGGTGAGCCCACCTGTGGGAATGGAAGGCTCTTAGCACACAGGGGGTGTTTTTAAGGATTTCTCTCTGTGCACTTGTGTGTATTTTTAATGGAAAACTAGGGAATAAAGAAGCGTAAAATGGAGGAAACAGAGTTGTGAACTCCTAATAACCTTCTGAAAGGATGTAGGTTGGGTCATAAAGACAATTTAGCTTAATGTTCCTCTTTTAGTGAATCAAATATCCTCCTTTTCTTTTGTGGTTTTATGTGGTGTTTTTTGTTTTGTTTTGTTTTGCTTTTTGTTTTTCTTTCTTTTTTTCTTATTTTCCCATTGTTATTACTGCTTTTTGTCCCTCCCACCCTTCCTCCCTTTCTTTCTCCCACCCTCCCTCCATCTGTTCCTTCCTTCTTCCCTCCCTCCCTTCTTTCTTTCTTTTTCTTTCTGTTTGTTTGTTTGTTTTCTTTAACAAAATATTATGGTGCCCCATTGAAAAACATTTCCCTAAAATTCTTACTTGCAGACCTCCTGTGAGGTTCATGTTGTTCAATGAATAAAGAGTGGAAGATTAAGATGGGAACTTCTGTTACATGATGTGTGCAGGTAGTAAATACATTAATTGCAACATGTGCACTCTAAGATATTATTGTTACATAAGACAGGCCTTTCACTGAACATTCACATTAGTCACTCTAGCTTTCTGCCTTTTTTCCCCCTTCAAAATCATATTTTTCTCTCAAGTACTGCATTTCCCTAGCAATAAAACATATGCTGTTTTCTGCCAAAGTAAGTGGATAATGTAAGCTGTGATAGGGAGGGTATTTTTTCTTATCATTTTCTTTTTTTTTTTTTTTTTTTTTGAGAGAGAGTGTAGTTATAGTAACATATATGTGCTTTTATCTGTGATAAGAACTACCATCTGGTAGCTAAATGTGCACAGCTTATTGCTTGAAGTGCTTATACACATTGTGAAAACACACAGCTTTTGTGTATGTTAGGATACTGTCTATATGTATTACTAACAAACCCACATATTAGTTATTTGAATATGTCAAACGACTGTAAAATAGAAGAGTGGTTCTAGATGAGAAGGATTAGGGCTGGCACACTGCCAGACGTGTATTTATTCCAGCTATACTATTATGACCTTTTAATATCACATTGTTTGCAAGCTCTTCCTGCCAATAATTGTTTGAGGGGGGAAACAAAGCCTCTTTGACAGGGAAAATGCCTTTGTTATATTCAAGGAGCTGAGGCTTTCATCCTTAGTATACCAATTCACAAAGATGTGTGGTGAATGTGTGTGAGCAGCAAGAGACAGAACATATAAATTTGAGTTACTTTGACCTTAATCCAGGAGACCAAGAAGAGAAATGCACTAGGAAGGCTGGTTTGTTGCTGTCTGGAGACTGATAAGCTGTAATAAAGGTGCACTCCGTTGCAATTCATCTAAAGCTTCCATTGCTATCATCCTCTTTTTTCGATTTTTGTTACCTCAAGTACTTATCTAAATCCCTTTCAATGCCAGCTTGAATGCACTTTGTATTCTCTCCAACTGTGACTGGTGCCGTCTGTGTGTGTCAGTGTGCTTCAGCATACACTCTTTCCCCTTGTTTGACAAGAACCAGTGCCAACACCTAATTAAGGATAAGCCATGGAGCTCTCTGCTCTATCTTTGTCAACCACTATGTTCCCAGCTTTCTGCCTAGCTGAGCTTTTATGACACGAGAAACATTTTGGGTTCAGCCTATTCCTGGCCTCTCAGTTTCCAACACAAGAACTAAATGCAACTTAATGCTGGCATAGACTTTAGAAACATTCATGGTAATGCAGTCCAGAAATCTCCTCTGTCTTTTTCTGAAGCACGTGTGCGTGTACATAGGTTTGTCTGTTCATATTGATTTAACTGGATATGAATGCATGTGCACTTCTGAATACAAATTGGTCATTTTTCAGATTGCCTTCTGCCTGTGTTCCCCACCAGACTGTTTCCTAGGAGATGATCACAGGGGTTGGGACTGTATTTTTCTTTTGCTGTATGTAAAAGTCTACAAGGAGCCTAATTTAATGGGACAGAAAACCTCTAGTTCAGGCTCCTGTTGAGCTATTATAAACATTTTGTACTGATGACATAGTTGTATTTAGATCACCACATAGGAAAATCTTTCAAAGGGTTAATCGTTTGGTAAGCTCAAAAATCAGATTAATATAGCTGATAGATGACTACTAGACAGCCAATTAAACAGGTACATGTAAAAATTCTGAGTTCTATATAAGTACATGTAGCTTATATTCACAGCTTAGACATGAAAACTGATTAAGAACTACTGAGACATCCAGAAGAAAATGCAGATGGTGAATGAGACCTCCTTTGTTATTATCATACACATAATTGAAGACAAAATATGTGATTATTATTTTAAGTGCTGAGATGCTGCTTGTTGTGTTCTTAGTCTGACAATGAGAGGGAATCTGATAGTAAATCAGCATGTCCTGCCTGTTAGATCTGTCCTAGCTCAAAATAAAACCCCACCCAGAGAGACAAAGACCATCTGAAAAACTACTCATGAAATTCAGGGCATATATAAACAGTTCTCAGAATCTGAACTGACTTTCCTAGCTGTACTTTATTATTTGACCAGCCCATAATTTTGACAGCAATTTGGAACCAATATCCTTTGCTGCAGTAAATTTGTCCCTTCTTTGAGCCTGGGCAGTGCCAGTAGACTTTGTGTTGCTCCAGTTTTAAGATCTCCCAGTTAGGCTTTCTTCTGTTCACTGCTCATTTTTTGTCATTACACTGAGAAGGAGGAGAAGGAGTCTTCCAGGCAGACCGATCTCTGTGCAGTTCTCAGCTGCCTGTGTGAAATTGTGCTGATTTCTGGGGCTACTAGAGCAAAAAGGCCAGGAATGTTTTATTTATACTTCTGCATAACGGTGACTGGAATCAGACCAATTACATCTCTGCTATATTTCATGCAAGTACATAAGAAAAAAACATTTTCTCCTCGCTGATGTGGATTGTGATACAGCTAACCTAAACCCTTCAAACTGCCTGAGCATGACAATGAGTCCTGTGTGGTTCACACGGTCACTCCACATTAAAAGTAGTTCTTCCTGAGGAACAAGTCAGTGGAAAAGCTTAGAAGGCAGGGGAGAACAGAGAGAGTATTCATTAACTTCGTTTTGCATTTATTTGTTTATTTAATTTATGTTAAGCAGCTCCCCAGCCAAAACAGCTGGAGGCTGGAAGTTAAAAGCTAGCAGTGAGGGAGATGGTAATGGGCAGACATGTGCTTTGTGTATTCCAGAGGAGAAAAAAAAAAATGGATTTGATTTGGCTAGGTTATGAGCCTCGGAAAATAGCTCCTCGTGTGAGCTCAGTACATTTAACAATGATAGTAAAATTAGTTTCAATCATGTTAAATTCTGAAAGTAACATAAGTGAATTTCAAGGACTCTGCTCAGGCATGGCATGGAAAAGACACAGCAATGCAATGAGTGATGCCTATATATTTTAAGTTGCAAAAATAAAATAAAACAAGAAACAAACAAGATTATATGGTGCTACTTGAGAAAATAACGGTGCAGACAGATTTTAAACTGCTAATTTTATTCACTTTGTTCTAATTGTGAGTGAAACTAGGCTCAGTGATCAATTTTAGTCCCCCAAGTCTAAACAGCGTAACCTTTTACTGCTTTACTGCTTTCCTGGAACACTGGGTGTAAATATCCTGCTGCTGCTCACTAAGAATATTGAGAATTTTTATGTCTTGTTCTGCTTAATGCCTGCCAGGATTACTGCAGAAATCAGTTGTGTATGACAGGAAGCAGCCATCTTCATCTGTTTTTCCACTGTACAAACAGGGTCTTAGAAACTGACCTCGGATTTTAGCACTATTTTCAAATGCAACTGAAGTATTTGCATTATGAAGAACTTGAAGAGTATGTCTCTATTAGCAGCGTTAGGCAGAACTTGCTTGAATTTTCACACAAGTATATAATTCTGAGTTAAATTCCCCTCCCCTACTGCACCCTATCATAAGGGGCATGCAAAGAGCTCAGCAACAATTGCTTTGCATCAGTGTTTCTGTTCAGCTGTTGCAAGAAAATTGCTAATATGAGCACAGTCATTGACTTGTGATGAGAGCTAGATCCCTTCATCTTCAAGCTATTTCAAAAAGCTAATTTAAAGTCTTTGGAAAATGTTACCCCAAGGAGATGACAGACTTATCAGCTTTTCTGTGCATACTCAAAATAAGTATGATCATAAGGAATAAAGAAAAAGCATGATTGGAAGATTATGCATGCAGTCTTAACTTTTTGGCATTTCCAGGGTGTAACTGCAAAATATCAGTGCGCTTTCTATAGGGATGACAGGTGTCCATGGGAGAATATACTCAACACAGAGCAATCTAAGGAGTTTTGAGTCTGATCTTTCCCATTCCAGCGCAAAGACAGCATGAAAAATACACAGTACCCACCGCTGCAACACATAATATTGACATACATTAAATTAGCAGCAAGATTAGAGTGTCCTCTGCAAAATGTCATCAATGGTTCTAACGTTCAGCTCAACAATTCTGATATCATGGGCAGCACCAAATACTGGGGCTAAGACAAATGCTGTTTTCTGACTCTTGAAAAGTTCAGTGAGTAATTGTATTTGCATACACATACCTATATGTTATGCTTTTTGAGAACTGCATTTTTAACCCTGCTCTAAACACAGCACATGTCCACACTGGATATGCTCCAGATTTCCTCCCTCCTGGGGGCTTCCTTTGTAGTTAACTTAAATAACAACAAACATGCCTGCCAAATCTTGCTTCTGAGCTTGGCTGCTTCTTGCGCTGCTCTCTGCAGGACATCCTTTGTCTCTGTCACTTGTTTCCTGTGCTCCAGTGAGGCATTCACAGCCCTTTCCATGTTGTGGATTGGAGCCAGGAATGATCCACCTGCTTTGCTTGTTGACAGACCAAATATCCCAGCATCTTTCAAGGGATCCCTAATGCTTGACCACAGAGAGAACAAACAAAATAGCTTTGCACTTGCATGGAAGGTGTAGGTGCTGCTGCTTCGTTTATGAGGTGCTAGGAAGTGTTTGAGCACTAATGACACAACTGAGCCATTATGGCTTAACCCAGCAGGTGGCTCAGCACTACACAGCCATTGGCTTTCTCCCCTCTTCCCAGTTGGATGGGGGAGAAAGTAGCAGGGGGGGCGAGAGGGAAAAACTCATGAGTTGAGACAGAACTATTTGCTAAGATAGAGAAAAGGATAATAGTTATGACTATATATATGTGTGTGTGTGAATGTTTATAATACATGATGCACAAGCAATTGCTCACCACTCTCTGGCTGATGCCCAACTCACTCCCAGAGCAGCAGAAGAGAAAAAGATGAAGTCCCACCACTTTCAACACTCCTTTCACATGATGTCATATGGTGTAGAATATCCCTTTGGCCAGTGTAAGTCAGCTGTACTAATTCCATTCCCTTCCATCACTTTGTGCCCTTTGCTGGGAGTGGCCCTGGCTCTGTACAGCACTGCTTAGCAGCAACTATAAACTTCAGAGTGTTGTCATCATTGCTTTTCTCCTAAAACTAAAACATAGCATCACACAAGACATTCTAAAGAAAACAGTCTCTTCCCAGTTGAAACTAAGATGTGAGTGGGGAGAGGGCCTCAGTGCAGTAAGTGTTTCTTGTGTGCCTGTGAGTGCTCTTGTGTCTTTATCTTGCCAGGCCTTTTCATGTGTGGTGGTGTTTTCTGGCTTGGATTTCTGCAGGAGCAGCCCTGATGACTGCTATTGTGTGGAAACTTCCCTCTAAATCCCTGCCCACCTCCAGACTTTCCTCACCTCTCTGCCTGCACTCAAGCCTAGACAGAGGTCAATCACCCAAGACAGTAGTAAGTCATTCAAGTATTGTACATGACAGGGCAAACAGAGCATTGACTCAAGGGCAGAGATTACTTCTCCATAACCTGGCAATTGTTCCCAAAAATGGTGTCAGTAACTGCAAAGCAAACCGTAACAAGCAAGCATCAGCTTCTGGTTTTTGTAACTTTTGTGGAGGACTATGATGGATGATGCCAAGTCTGAAACTGTAGCTGAAGCTTTCGTATGGTTTGGTTTGCTTTTCAAAAACTGTGCATGCACATTATGCATGCCAGTGTGAGCATGAAAATCCTGCTATGACCACAAAAATATTGTTCTGGACTACTGGAACAGGCTGGTTTGCCTCCAGTTTCTACTACAAACGGAAATATGTTTGTGCCTCCATGTCTAATGCTGACATTCTTTCTCATTTTTATCAGGAGACAAAGATGCTGGTATGATCCTTAAGGCATTCTAACTGATAACAATGGCTCCAAGTCCATAGGATGAGCTTCCAGAGAAGTCCAACTAATGCTACTACAGGTATTCAGACAACAACTGATATCCCATCTTTTAGCCCGAATATTCTTTGGCATTGCTTTTCTACAAATATACTAGTAGTTAGAGAATATCCAAGATCCCTAAACCTGTTCTAATTAAGGTGAAATGTATTTTCTGTTGTAAATACACATAACACCCTTAAAAGGAATATGGTGTTAAATTTCCTCCTGTATGTTGCTTAGAAGATAAAATTATATGCTTGCTTTTGCTTAGGGGAGGAACGAGAAAAATGTAATAGCATCTCATCATGGTAACTTGGTCAGAGAGATGTAAGTTAGTTTCTGCTATAGAAGAATCTGATGTCAGCTTGGTAATTACTAGGGAGAGTCAATAGTACCTCTCCTCAGTATAATTACAAATCCAGTACAACCATGACCGAACTAAATTGCTTGAGAGCAATCAATAGAAATCTCCTGACTACATTCACTGGTGTGCACATCAGATATAAAAAGGCAAATTATCTGTCCAAGCAAAAGATCACCTTTACAAAAGAAAACTGCAGTGCAAGGCTATGAAGAACTATGTCCACACAGAAACTTCAAGCTTACCACTGGCTAGAGATAATGGGAACATATATATTTTGAAGGATGGAGACTATACTCACATGAACATCAATTTGATGCAACTGGAATGGAGCAGTAAATTCATGTAGATTATGCTGAGTTCCTAATATTTGTTCCATACATGGTTTATAGTTTTCACTCAGAATAAATTTAGTTGCTTTCCACAAACCAAATATTCTCATCACATGTGGTTCAAAACTGTCTTAAGCACCAAGCTCTTGCTCAGATACAGAATGTCAACATTAAAGCCCGAACATCATTAGATTTGCACCTGAAGTAGAAATTTCAGGTTCATTTTCCTCTGAGAAGAATCACTGAATTTTTAAGGTTGGAAAAGATTATCTAGTTCAACTATCAACCATCATCCCTGTGTTCTCTAAACCACGTCCCTAAGTGCCACATCTACCCTTTTTCTTGAAAACCTCCAGGAATGGTTACTACAAACCCTGGGCAATCTGTTCCAATGTAACTTTCTGAGATGAAAGTTTCCTAATATCTAGCCTGAGCCTTCCCTGGCACCACTCAGGACTATTCCTTCTCATCCTAACTATAGTTACCTGGGAACAGGGGTCTGACACTCACTTCTCCAGACCCTCCTTTCAGGTAGCTGTACAGAGCCATAAGATTTCTTTTTAGCCTCCTCCTCTCCAGACTGAATATTCACAGTTCTCTCAGTAGCTCCTCATAGGTCTTGTGCTCCAGAGCCCTCACAGCTTTGCTGTCCTTCTCTGATTATCCTCCAGGGCTTCAATGTCTTTCTTGTAATGAGGGACCTACAACTGCACCAAGTACTTGAAGTGTGGCCTTACCAGTGCCATGTAAAGGGGAATGATGATCTTCTTAGTCATGCTGACTGCACTATTTCTGATACAAGCCAGGATGCCACTGGGTTTCTTGACCACCTGGGCACACTGCTGGTTCACATTCAGCTGGCGGTTGATTAACCAGATCATTTTCCTCCAGGCAGCTTTTCAGCCATTTTATCACAAGCCTGTAGTGATGCATGAGGTTCTTGTGACAAAAGAGTAGGACCAAGCACTTGGTTTTATTGGAGCTCATACAACTGGCCTCACTCCATATATCCAACCTATCTAGATTCTTCTATATAACCTTCATACCCTCAGACTGATCAACACTTCTGCTCAAGTTGGTGTCCCGTGCAAGCTCACTGAGGTTGCAAACATCTCTATGAGGACCAAAGCAAAGCGTGGTAAGTGGGGATACTGAAGCTCACTGTTGCTTGAACTGTGGATGCAGTCAAAAATTTTCTCAATAGACTTGTTCCCCTAGATGCTTAGGGCTTTGTTTTTTTGCTTCTTCTTTCTTCAGTATCTTTTACTTGGACATGTTGTCTTTAGTGTAATACAATTCTTACCGCTTGAGTTTTTCCTGTGAACACTACAGAAATATAACTGCAATGATTTTGTAGAATAGAACATTAATTTTACTTACTGTTCTGATGCAGTCTCAGAGAAAATGGTTGGATTTGCTTTTGTGATGTCTGCCTGCCTGTTTTGTTTTAAAAACTCCTCTATATAAACTTCAGGATGTTAGTTTTGAAAAATGCTGAAACTAAGTCCCATGAAATTTTAGCATGAATTTCTGTGTAGCAGAGTTATGACAGCCCAGATACTTGTCTAGAAGAGGAACCTCCAAAGTGCTGTGGAAATAGGCACCTAATAACCCTAAAATTATCTTTGAATATCTACCCCAGTTGCTGAAAGGCGGGGCGTGTCAAATGCATCTCTTTTAATGACTTCATTGTTTTCAGTTTTATTTTAGATGGAGTGAAGTGCAACTGTTATGCATTCTGTCTTCTATTACATTTCCTTGTGGAGGTTTCTTTTGCAATGGATTAGCTTTCTAAACTGCCTGGAGTTTTCTGAGGAATCTGCTTTAGCGTAAAATCGTTATTTTTCTCCCTATCTCAAATTATGCTGCCCACACAGCACTAAATAAATAAACCTGCACAGAGAGCTGTGTCGTGTGAGATATCAAGAGTATTTTTGCTTAGGCTGTGCTGACAAAAAAAAAAAATGTTTTCTTTCCAGTGTAACTCTATCTTTCATTTGACATCTTTTGTTGCAAGATTATGAGCCAAATATTTTCAACAGGTGTCAGATTTAACAACAAAAAGCGAAAAACAAACAAACAAAAATAACAAAGTCAGAACGGTCCAGATACAATGGGAAAGAAGGACAAAACAGTGTTTGCCCCAGGAGAAAATGCTTTGTAGACCTCTGTATAAAATTCTGTTCATTGTTCCACAGGGAAAAAAGTGTGACAGGCATTGCATTTGGATTATGGTATGGATTAAACTACTGCAGTCAGAATACCATAAAAAGGCTGTTAAATAGCTGATAATTTCATCGTGCTGGAACCAAGTGTAGAAGTACAATGCAGTTACATTAGTACTGTAATGCTACGAACATTTTCAATTATCAAGCTTAACCTTGCTAAGAAGCTGAAATGAACGCTATCAATACAGTGAGGCATGGAGTAACACAATAGCAGCCCAGAATTCTCTTCCTTTCTCTCCTTCCCTTTTTATCCTCCTCGCTCCAGTAAATGAAATGTGTGGACTCTTGCCCACATTTCAGAATTGCTCAAGCAATTGTTTCCTGTAGATTAATTTGTAATTCTAAATTTTGAGGAGAAGGAAATGTGAGCACATTCCTCCCTCAGGCCATTTACAGATCTGGGGCTTTAATGTAATCTAAAGCAGAGGCTGAGGAAAGGGAAAGACACAGTGGCAAAGGCCACGTTGGAGAGCTTCCTCAGCAAAGATTCCTCCTTTTGTGCCAGAAAACTTGCATAAACAATGCATGCAGCTTCTGTGCTGTTTTATCTCAGAAACAGACTTTCATCACAACACCAAGAGGGTGAGTGTGTGTACATGGTTGTGTGTATGCACACAGGGCTGTACTTCATAGTGGTGAAGATATATATATGACTGCCTTCTTTGTTTGTGCATGGTTGCTCTGGTGATGATAGATACTTTCCTTACATGGACAAATTAAAACAAACTATGTCCATTAGATGCTGTTACTCATCTTGTAAGTTGGAGCTTAGATTACTTAGGTTTCCAAAAGGGCAGCATTGTTTTCTCCTGTACTGTAGGGAGAAGGGGAAAAAAAAGACTCCAGTAATGGTGAAAGGGAAGTTTTAGTTGGAAACATGAGATTATGATGAGCTTTTAATGTAGCAGGAAATAAATAAATGTTAAAGGAAGGAGCTTTCAAGAAGACTATCCATTTTCAGCAATTTTCTCAAGCTACTACTCCCAGAATATTCCAGGGGCTTCTATGTTACAGGTCGTTCAGTCTCTCCTTACAAATGAGAAATTACAGACAGTGGCTGCAAGCTGTAACTTGTAGCAGTATAACAGCATTTCTGCTGATTCCATCCTGCCAAATAATAGCCCCCTAGGAAAGATGGCAATCAGCATACATGAAAATTGTGCCTTCAGAGAAGGCAAAGGACAGGAAAACAAATTGTTCTCCACCTTTTCGCTTGTGGACTTTTAGGAATCAATCTAGACTCTCCATAACTGAGGGAAGAGGATGTTTAGAAAGGAAATGTCTTTAATAATATCCCAGGAACTTCAGCCAAATTTTTCTTTCCTTACATTTTCACAGGGATTTATGTTGATTCCTGATTGCTTAGCAGATTTATTTTCATTAGAAACTTAAGGAAATGTTCTAAAATAAACTTTTCATGTTGCTGTGGACTCAGGAGTGGGATTCTGAGATGTTAAATTCACATCCACTCTATTGCAATACCTAGTAGGGTAAATGAGGTTATCTATTCTCTGTCCAAGACACAGTCACTTCATAGTCACAGACAAATTCTCTTTGGTCAGACAATGTCAAACTGTAGTCACTCTATAACCATTCATAGGGCAAGGCAGGACAACATGAGACAAATGGACATCCAAGTAGGAGGATTTCCCATGTTTGGTAAAGAAAAGAGAAAAGGATTTCTAAGTCCAGTGACCAAGAATTGCCTTGTGTTCTACTCAGGCACTTGACATGGTATCATAATTGGACAGAAAGCATCTGAAATCCTGACTTTGACACCTGTGAATATGACATTATGATCTCTTGATATGAATTAGCTTGATTTACCAATGAGATGGAACTTACAGAACTACAGAATATTAGTTTCTCTCCTCACTATTCTCCTAGTTTCTCAATTAATAATTGTCTCAATTATTCCAGTGCAATTTAATGAGTTAGAAATCTCTTTTATGTTTAGGTAAAACGTACACTGTGCACATGTTTGCTAAAGCACACCAGTAATCTTACAGTCAACGCAAGTGCATATCTAACATGGGATTTGTGTTAAGGTCAAGCCTAATATTGCAGTCAGGCTGGATATCAGGAAACCCTACTTATCTGAAAGAGTGGTCAGGCAGTGGAATGGGCTGCCCAGGGAGGCGGTGGAGTCGCCAGCCCTGGAGGTGTTCAAGGAACTTCTGGACATTTTGTTGAGGGACATGGTTTAGTAAGAACTATTGCTGATGGGTGGATGGTTGGACTGGATGATCTTGCAGGTCTTTTCCAATCTTGGTGATTCTGTGATCCTGTGGAAAACATTCCACTTTTATTTTTGTATTGTTTGTATTGTGCATGGCATGTATGCAGATGATACTCTACTGCTGCTCACTGAGGGGCTGCTGGTATGTTCTCTGGGCTTGAGTGTGACTGTTGACTGATGCAACAGACCTAGGCCTTTTTGTTTCTATCTTTGTCCTCTCTCCTGTTTGGAGCACTTGGACTTGGCACCAGGACTGCAGTCTTAACTGCTTTGGATTGCAGTGCAATTGTAATTGAAGAGGGAGGAAAAAATGTATCAGATACAGCTGTTCTGTGTCAAGTCAAGTTTCCAGACATATGTACAATCTTCTCTTAAACTCTCTTGGAGCTTTCCAGGGCAGATTTTCAGATTATCTGATGAGCTTTTAGAAGGACAGCACTGATAGAGAAATCCTAGTCTTTGAGCAAAATAGTAGTTGTATGAGGACCTTCAAAACTCTGGACCTTTCATTTCTGACTTCTGTAGTCCATGGCCAGAAGATTTTAGTAGGTGAAAGCCAACATTTATGCCTATGGGCCTGAAAAATGCTATGTGAAGCCAAATATTGCGCTGTCAAACAGCTTTTCTTTGTGTTTTACTGTCGTCAGCTCTGTATTAGAGAGTTCATTTAAAAAATGTAGTGTTCCAGAAACTAATTTATATAGTGCCTTGAAATTCAAAATGATCCTATTTTTCCATCAAGCTTTTTGAAATGCTTATTGAGATTGCTCAGAATCTCAGCACAAAAAATTGGTTTGCTTCATATGCTTTAGCGCACAATTTGCCTTTATCTTTTCCCTGAAATATTTTCTGCTTGGTGACTCCTTGCATTCTGATTTCAGGAACCTTTCATGGACCTGGTGAAAGCATTCAACTCCCTCTGCTAAGCATGTTCACTCTATTTTACCTGACCTGTTTTGAAGTACTGTTTTATTGTTGTTTAATGTTGCTGTGATAGGGTTCTTAGATGTCTCTGCTGTACTGGATCTTTGAAAGCTTACAGGATGAATTGCTAGGTTTCCAGTCATTATCTCCCCTTGGATCTCACCATCTGTTCCTATTTGGCAGTGCAGGTAAATGAATTTTTTTTTCAACTTCCTTTCATTTGTCCTGTTTCCTGCAGATATTTAGCTTGTCTGTTTTTTCTTTCTCCCTTCATACATCATCAAGAAGGATTTGGTGGCAGTTACTGAAGTTGATGAATCTGACTGAAATTTCTTTTCTGGGTTGTGTGTTACAGGGGTTGCTTGAGGAGGTAAGTGTTGTTGTTGCTGTTGTTGTTTTCTTTCATTTGTTTAATGTTTTCTTACAAATGCTTGCAGAGTAAAATGCAGCAAAATCCACAACGTTTAATCCGTTCTTTCCTTTTGTTAAGTAGTATTTCTTCTAGCTTGTTCTTTTTTCCTTTTTGTACTCAGTGCTGCATTTTTGAGCTCATCAGCAAGCCAAATGCACATTTATTTATTTTTTTCAATTTCTGTTTTTTGAGAGTTCAGTCCTAGTATGTTCCATACAGCCACCATTGGCAGAGGCAACCAGTCATATAAGACAACAGTCATGTAACGTAGTCTTATACTTCAAATTTAATGCAATCTTGCACTTTCATGTTTTGTATTTTTCCAGCTTTTGTGGTCAGCCTCAGAATGGAGTCATTCACTCTCTGTATCTCCTGGATTTCAAAACCCCAAAATGAGTCTCAGAAGCCTGTGATCTGTTACACCTGCACACAACTGAAGTGAAAGGAAAAAAAAAGAAAAAGAAAGAATGAAGCATAGAATGTGGAAAGAAGACAGTGTTATTTTTTTTCTTGTACTTGTTTTCCATATCAGCAAGACCAAGCTTGAAAAGCTGTCTTTGATTATGAAATTTCTCTGCTGTTATCCTAGATACTCGTGTAAATACTTTGAGACATAAATGTTGTGGTTTTTTTGGAATCATAGATACTTGCCCTCTTGTGCACAGCATTCAGAGACAGAGCTTTTACAATATTCTCTCACATCCCTGTTCCATTATTTTTGAAAGTTGACATTTGAATCAAATTGGATCAGTTTCTGGCTTACGCTTTAATGAGGTAATAGAGGGCAGTTAAGGATCTGCGTCTTGAAATTATATATCTGAATGAAAACCCACCTGTTGTTTCCTTTTGTCAGCTGTCCTCAGATTCTCTTCTCAGTCAAGTCTACGAAATAATTTGCCAGTTGTTGCAGCCTGTCAAGTACACCTGTTAACTAACAGTCATTTCCATAGAACAGCTGTCCTTCCATGGTTTCTGTGTAATTATTTGGCTGTCAGTGTCCCCCCAGTCCCTACCCCCCCAAAAAAACAGAACCCACAGCCATTTGCCATTCTTGTAATCACTTATAAAGAGCCCCAGGCCCAAGCTGACATCAAGGTTGATTGTCAATCTGGGAGTCAGGGCCCTTTTTACAGAAGGATCTAGGATTTTCAGTAATTTCATTTAGTTCATTGGGTCAGAGTTATGCTGAACTGGCAAAGTAGATCCTGCATAATGGCTGGTAACGTTTTATCTGCTGGTGTGGATAAACAGAGGATTTTGATTTTCATCTCCCTCAGTCATGCATTTTTTTCCAACTGCCTGATTAATTTTTAAACCATGCTGTTCAGGCTTTCATAATAATCCTTCCCTTTCATTCCAGCAATTTTTGTCTCTTACTATAACTCCATGCAGGACCATGAGATCCTTAAAACAGCTTATCAAGAGGTACTTGTACACTGACTAGAGCCAAAGAAGTTCTACTAGAGTACTGTTGTACAGCAGAGCACTGGCCTAGTCATTTTCCAAATGATGAATAACTTGTTCAACACTGAAATTTCTGACAATTTTGGTCTGTTTTTTTCCAGGTATTAATAACTTCCTAATGAGTGCTACCTTCAAAAATTTTGCAAACAGCTACAGACCAGTTAGGTTAGCTGATCACATCTGGCATCTTCAGGCTTGTTTTGGTTTTTTAATTCAAAAAATCTTGTCTGCTTTCATTTCCTCCAGCTTAGACTAATGGCTCTTCTTATTGGTTTGTCTAGTAAAATGCTTTATTATAATGAAATTCTGTGTGAAATTCAGCTGTCAGAGTGCAAAACAAATGAACAACAACAACAAACAAAAACACCACAAAATAACCCCACAATGACATCAGCTCAGTCCATGTTTAGAGCTTGCTATTCATGCAACAAAACGGGGATTTTGAGGCCCTTCTAATGTTCTGCCTTCCTCTATTATTAGGTCCCAGATTGCATTTCAGATTTGGATCGTTTTATTGAATAAGATATCTTTCACCTGTTAGTGAAGTGGGTGACTAAGTAAAAAACAAATACCTTGAATCACACTGTGTTCTCTCATACCCAAACCACCTGCAGTGTGGCCCTTGCTCTCCTGTGTGGGTTATGGAGTTGTACATCGAGGAATTAGCAGATGCAAGGAAGAGCTGCGTATACTACGACCTACGTTTCACCACTCAAAATCACACAGGCTGTTGTTCAGATTTATTTGACCCTATGTTAAATCTCAGGCCTAGCCACAGCACATCTGACTGTGTCTTGAACAACTTTAATTTAAAAAAACAAAAACAGAAATGTTGACGTGCCAGGAGGAAAGGATGAAATTCTGGACATACTGAGTATGCAACTGGGAGGAATTTTTCTGAGTCAGTGAGCCCCATCTCATGTTTTTCCAGGAAAACTTTCTTTCACTAATCATGGTCCACATTAAAGTTTATTTGGTTGGATAATCTACAGCCTTTGAAAGCCAAACATCTCATAGACTCCATGTGGGTTGGGATTTCATTTCAATTGCCAGTCCGATGAAGAAAGACTGAGAAAACATGGGTTATGTAGCCTAGAGAAGAATCCAGAGGGAATTTATAGTGGCCTTCCAGTAATTAAAGAAGGCCTACAGGAAAGACACAGGGGGACTTTTCACCAGGGAGTACAGTGACTGGAAAAGGATAATGATCTGAAACTCTAATAATAAATAAAATAAATCTATTTTAGTTATAAGGAAAACATTCCTCACTATGGAGTGGTGAGACACTGGAGCAGTTTGCCCAGAGGAGCTGTGGATGTCCCATCCCTGCAAGCACAGAAGGCTGAGTTGGATGGGGCTTTGGGCAACCTAATATATGTGTGGCAACCTTGCCCATGACAGGAGAGTTGTAATTATAGGGTATGTAATGTCCCTTCCAACTCACAGAAATGTTCTTACTAATAACCTTAGGCTTAAGGTTGTTACACTTGTACTTACAGGTATATATGAATGGAGTGCTGGCCTCGTTTTCAGTAGGGAATGTGTAGAAAGACCACAGAGGTTAGGATAAGAAGGTTTTCTGCATGTATCATCATAGTATCATAGTATCATAGTATCATAGTATTGTGCGAGTTGGAAGGGACCTTAGAGATCATCGAGTCCAACTCCCGGGATTCGAGCCCTCTGTGTAGCAGAGCGGCACTTCTACCCCCTGCTCCACAGGGGGGGATTCGAACCCGGGCCCCCTGGTGTTGCAGACGGGAATTCTACCGCTGCGCCACCGGAGGCACACAACATCGTCGAACATCTTCTGTCACACAATGGGAATAATTTTGTATCTAAGATCTCCAGTTTCCAGTGGTAGGTGGTGGAAGAAATTCTTTGCTCCTTTTCTTAATGGACACCCTAGCTGTGTGCTGATGATTATTTTTTTCCTTAAGCTAAAAGGCAAAATTGAGAGTGTCAGAGGGTGAAGTACTAAGCTGCTTTACATTACTGCAAGTTGTTGCTATTGATCTTGTGCTGGTTGAGTGAGGTAGTTTTTTGTCCTTGTTCTATAGTGTTCCAATTTCTCTCTCTTTTGCAGCTCTTACCTCCCAGCTGTGCTCAATTTTACATCAGTCCTGGAGAAAACTTGTCAATCAGATTCTACACTTCACTTTCCTAGATTCATATCTGTGTGCTCCAGCTTTCCAAAGTATCTTCTCTGTTTGCTTCATGATTTAGTCCTTTCTGTAACTTTCTAAGAAGCAGTGGAAAGGCAAACTATCATTGCAGACCATTTGCCTGTCTGGCAAGGGAAATGGCGTGATTTAAATGTGGCTGAGCTAAAGCAATACTAAAACCTCCAGGAAAATTCTAACATTTGTTCGGATGTTTTTGTTTATTTTTGGAGCTGTGGAATATCCATGATTGTCAATGCTTTGACCTTCACTTTGAAGAATGTCATATTTGTGCCAGCAAATTCAACTGTCAATATTTTCATTTCACAAATCCTTATAGAAGTTCATAACTGATCTATTAAATTACACATACTGAGCATATGTGGTCACAGGTAGGAAAGGATTTAATAAATAAATACATTAATACAAATGCGTCTTTTTAAAGGTTATAATGCCACAATTATTATTATTTTTTCACATGTATTTACAATGCTGTTATTTAAAGGCAAGCCTGTCAGATTTTTCTTCTTCTAAACTCAAAATGATTAACCTCTTAGTCTTTAATGTGGACTGATGGAGTGCCTGTGACCATTATGGCAAATAACCACATTATTGCATTTAGGAAATTATCTACTGTGTGTTTATGATAATTTTGTCCTCATGAAACTAGCTCACAAATTTGAAGCAGGCACGCTTACTAAAGAATTCTGTTCTGCTTTTAGATACACACCATCTTTGTGTATTTATATAGATTCATCATAGTGTATTTGAAAGGATCTTTGTCAGTCAGTGTAAATGTTAGGAGTTTCTGTGCTGAAGGACAGGGTAAGGGAGGAGCAAAGGGGTTTGACTTTCAAAATGCTGTGCATTTTGAAGGCCAAGCTCAGGTGCCTTTATGCTAATGCACGCAGCATGGGTAATAAACAAGAGGAGCTGGAGGCCATTGTTTGTTCAGAAAATTTTGATATAGTTGCCGTCACTGAAACATGGTGGAATGACTCCCACACATGGAGTGCAGTGATTGAGGGCTACCAACTTTTTAAAAAAAATAGGCTAGGTAGGAAAGGTGGTGGTGTAGCTCTCTATGTTAAAAAAGATTGTGAATGCGTGGAAATCAATAATGATGATGACAGGGTTGAAAGCTTATGGATCAGAATAAAAACCAAGGCCAACAATACCGATGTTATTGTGGGAGTTTGCTACAGGCCACCTACCCAGGATGATGAGGTGGATGAGATGCTTTATAGGCAATTGGGGGAGGTCTCAAGGTCACTCCCCCTCATTCTGGTGGGGGATTTCAACTTCCCAGACATCTGCTGGGATTACAATACAGCAGACAGGGAACAGTCTCGGAGGTTCCTAGAGTGTGTGGGAGATAACTTCCTGACACAGTTGGTGAAGGAGCCGACGAGGGGAAACAAAACTCTGGACCTGCTGTTTGTTAACAGAGATGGTCTGGTGAGGGATGTAAAGGTTGGAGGCCGTCTGGGACAAAGTGATCGTGAAATGCTAGATTTCTCGATCCTTGTCGAACCGCGGAGGGGAGTCAGCAGAACTGCCACCTTGGACTTCCGGAGGGCGGACTTCAACCTCCTCAGGACTATGGTTGAGAGGGCCCCCTGGGGAGTATCTTTGGAGAGTGTGGGAGCCCAGGAAGGTTGGGAATACTTTAAGGAAATTGTCCTAAAGGCGCAGGAGCTGACTGTCCCAAAATCGCGAAAGATGAGCCGACGGGTGAGGAGGCCGGGCTGGCTGACCAGAGACCTTTGGCTTGATCTAAAGAACAAAAAGAGAGTTTACGGTCTCTGGAAGAATGGGGGAGCTACTTATGAGGATTACAGGTTTGTAGTGAGGCTGTGCAGGGAGAAAATTAGGAAGGCCAAGGCGCAGCTAGAACTGAGCTTGGCTTCTAAGGTCAAGGAGAATAGTAAATGTTTTTATAAACACATCAGTACCAAGAGGAAGGCTAAGGAAAATCCCCATCCCTTGTTGGATTCTGAGGGCAACTTGGTCACTGAGGATCGGGACAAGGCTGAGGTACTTAATACCTTCTTTGCCTCGGTCTTCAATAGTTATGCTTGTAACTCCCTGGGAACGCAGCCCCCTACACTGGTAGACGGGAAGGGGGAACCAAAAGAGCCTTGCGTGATCCGTGATGAGATGGTTCTGGATCTACTTAGAAAGCTGAATGTTTATAAGTCCATGGGGCCGGATGGGTTGCACCCTAGAGTTCTGAGGGAGTTGGCGGATGTGGTCGCCAAACCACTGTCCATAATTTTTCAGCAGTCTTGGCTGACTGGGGATGTCCCGGTGGATTGGAGACTGGCAAATGTGACGCCTATCTTCAAAAAGGGCCGGAAAGATGATCCTGGCAGCTACAGGCCCATCAGTCTCACCTCGGTGCCTGGGAAGGTTATGGAAAGGATAATCTCAGGTATCATCATGGACGAACTAAAGGTCAGCCATGGGATTGGGCCTAGTCAGCATGGGTTTATGAATGGTAGATCCTGCCTGACTAACCTGATTTCATTCTATGACAAGGTGACCCGCTTAGTAGATGAGGGAAAGGCTGTCGACGTGGTCTACCTGGACTTCAGTAAGGCCTTTGACACTGTCCCCCATAACATTCTGGTAGAGAAGCTGGCTGCCCGTGGTTTGGATGGGTGCACGCTCCGCTGGGTGAAGAACTGGTTGGATGGCCGGGCCCAGAGAGTTGTGGTCAATGGAGTGGAATCCAGTTGGCGGCCGGTCACAAGTGGCGTCCCCCAGGGCTCGGTGCTTGGGCCGCTTCTGTTTAACATCTTCATTGATGATTTGGATGAGGGGATTGAGTGCACCCTCAGTAAGTTCGCAGACGACACTAAGCTGGGAGGGAGTGTTGATCTGCCTGAGGGGAGAAGGGCACTACAGAGAGACCTGGATAGACTTGATCGATGGGCCAAGGTTAATGGAATGAGTTTCAACAGGGCCAAGTGTCGGGTCCTGCATTTTGGTCATAACAACCCCAGGCAATCCTACAGGCTTGGGGAGGTGTGGCTGGAAAGCTCCCAGACGGAAAGGGACCTTGGTGTGCTGATGGACAGTCGGCTGAATATGAGCCAGCAGTGTGCCCAGGTGGCCAAGAAAGCCAATGGCATCCTGGCTTGTATCAGGAATGGTGTGGTGAGCAGGACTAAGGAAGTCATCCTGCCCCTGTACTCGGCATTGGTGAGGCCTCACCTCGAGTACTGTGTCCAGTTTTGGGCACCTCAGCACAAGAAGGACATGGAGGTACTGGAGCAGGTCCAGAGAAGGGCAACGAGGCTTGTTAAGGGCTTGGAGAATCAGCCCTATGAGGAGAGACTAAGGAAGCTGGGGCTGTTTAGTCTGAGGAAGAGGAGGCTGAGGGGAGACCTTATTGCTGTCTTCCAGTACCTGAAAGGTTCTTACAGTGAGAGTGGGGCAGGTCTATTCTCACTACTGACTTGTGACAGGACGAGGGGAAATGGCCTCAAGTTGCGCCAGGGCAAGTTTAGGTTGGATATTAGAAAGAACTTCTTTACAGAAAGGGTGGTTAGGTACTGGAATGGGCTCCCCAAGGAGGTGGTTGAATCGCCATCCCTGGATGTGTTTAAGAGCCGCTTGGATGTGGTACTCAGGGATATGATTTAGCAGAGGTTTGTTGTTGTGGTATTGTTTTGTGGTTGTTTTTTAAGAGATAGGCTACTGGTTAGGCTGCGGTTGGACTTGATGATCTTCAAGGTCTTTTCCAACCTGAGTAATTCTATGATTCTATGATTCTATGATTCTAAAAGAGTAACCTTTTAAAAATTTTCCAATAAATCCCAATGTCTAACTGAACAATATTTCTGCAGGAAATCTAACGCAGTGGCATGCTGTTCAATCATCAGTCTCAGTGCTAAGAGTAGCAGCACAGGTCAGTCTTGTCCTGGTTTTGTGACATCCTGCTTCACATAGGCAGCTCTGAGCAGCATTGCATGGCAGTGGTGTGGTCCCCACCTTGTCCTCAATATGTGTAAAACGATGACTTGAGCAGCTAAAAGTTTATAACAAAGCTTTCCCACCAGCGAGAGGGAGGGGGGGTGTTGGGGGAAAGAAGAAAAAAAAAAGAGATGGTGGTGACTGTCTTGTAGGTTTCTGAATACTTCAGTATTTCAGTGCGCAATAAAACTGTGAACCCTACTGTGCTTTGTATGGTTTTGTATTTCAGTGGAAGGAGGTCACAGGGTTCAAGTACTAGTGTTACATTAATACAGCAATATGTTGAAAATATAAAGATACAGTGTCCTGAAATAAGCTCCAAATGTCTCTAAATAAATAACTCTGTGCTTGGAATGTATGACATTTTGGTGTCCAGACAATCTGATTAGTGTCTATCAACTAATTTGGATGGTGTTAATTCTCTTATAGAAGTAAGCTGGCATACTTTGTAACTAAAGCTTTATAGCATATATTAATAAGTCTCAAAAAATGAAAACAAAACCAAAAACAAACAAACAAACAAACAAAAACCACAATATTCTTTAACCTTGCCATATATTTTGTAAAATGAGGTAAATATTTGATAACTCAATATAAATGAAAGCTATTCCAGTATTTCCTTGGTCCTGTTTGAGTACAAAAATACCCTCTTTCTTTAAAAAGTGTTTTGTTTTTTGTTGTTCTTTTTCCTCCTTGCATAAGTAGTGTAATAGGAAGTACAGTCTAATATCATCCAGACTTTGTATTATAGATGCCCATAACTGCATTAACAAAATTCCAAATGCATTTGTTCACAGTTTTTTGTTGGATTTTCAGAATTTAAGGAGCACTGAACAAATGTGGTCAACTTCAAGGTATGTTCTTCATGTGCAGTACATATTGGTTTGCCTAGGATATCTAGGAACTGATGGTTGGACCTGGATACTTGGTAGTAGGATCCAGTGTTTTGCTGGTTCTTAAAAGAGAAAGGACTTTGGAAATGCAAACATTTCCATCAATTCACTGGGAAAAGGAGCCCTTCAGAATGTCAAACAAAATATAAGGCAATTCTCATAATATCAGAAAAAAAAAAAAAAAAAAAAAGAAAAAGAAAAAGAAAATGAGAAGATAATGTCAGCATTTTATTTTGTCATCATATATATTTCAGGATTTATTTATTTCCTTGTTTTGTATTTATTTTTATCTCCTTGAAAAAAATGTTGGGCTTTCCCCTTGGCTACAACAGTATAAGAATACTAGTTTGTTCCTTTGCCTTACTGAAAGATGAAAACAGTATTTGGCCTAGATAGGATTAGAGAAATGCTTCTGACAAAAGGTAGCGAATGGCTTTACTTTAAAAAAGATGAATTCCAAGAACTTCTGCATATCTATACAATCATATCTGTACAATCGTACATTTCTGGGCTTGTCTACTGCATGCTGGGGAAGAAATTGTTGCCAGCTTTTCCAAGTAAAGGAAAAATTTGAGCAACTTGATTATTTAGCTGGACAGTCCACTTACAACTCCCATTTCAAATGGACTTGGATACAAATCTGAGCATGTAATCATAGAATCCATGGAACCATAACAGAATCCCATTACTCATACTACAAGAAGAATTTCTATTGCTCCTAGAGACAAGGCTGCCAGAATTTCTGCAGTAATGCCCTGGTGAATGCAAGAATTTTTCAGTATGCTCATAGCATTACAGTTCAAAGACAAGAGGCAATTTCTGTATGCTCCTAAATAGCTATTAATTGGCTGATACACCTAGTTAGTTAATTAATCTCTGATGAAAGACCAACTCAAAAGACTAAATTCAAAATGTAAGAACTTATGCTTGTTTAAACTTAATGCAGTTGACATATTTTTATTTTCAAAACAGAGAGAGGAATGGGACAGGGACATTCACTTATTGATTCATTTGACTGTTTCATTTCTGAAGCACTAAGGTAGACTTGGAACTGAACTGTCATTTTAAAAATGAGCAATACCAGAAGTTATGGAGTATAAAGGAAATAGACAACAAGAGGAGAAAAGAGGGAGTCTTGGAACAGTAATTGAAGGGAGTACTTTTTTTTCTGTCCTTGCTAACAGGAATAATGTACAACTAGAATTCATGAAGAATCATAAAGGGAAAAAAAGATCTATTGGAAATGTTTGTATCAAAATCTCATCTACCACCAACCCTTTTTTAATGAAGGTAGTCAGCACTACTGGAAAAGAAAATGCTAAATCGGTGTTCTTTGATTCATCTTCATTTCTGCTGGTTACCGAAGAGAACAGCAACTCAGTCCAGGTTGGAGGGAAAAAAATAATAATACATATATATCCTCCATTGATGGTTCTCAATATTTTTTACTCTATGCAAAATTTTACCTAACTTGCATCAGTTTTCAGGAGTGTATTCAACACAGATTTCCTAAAAAATATGGAATTACAACACTAAATAGGTACCAGAAAACTGAAATAGTCAGTTTTGAGGACTCCATTGTATCCATAGGATTTAGATGCAGTTGAAAATGCCATCAATTTTTACATGTAAGAAGGAAGAGACAAAAGAAATAAAATAAAGTGGGAAAAGTCTGTAGGGACAGCAAGCTGATTCAGAACAATATGGAAGTAATCAAAAGTCAGTCAACAGACAAAATAAATCTTCATAGAAGGGAAGTACTGGCTAAAGCTAAAGCAGTTTATGGAAGGTCAGAGAAGAGAAACAAAGCATCCAGATTGTAGTACAGTGCTTTTTTTCCAAGAGTACAGTGAATGAATAACAAAGTTTCAAATACTTGATTGGTTGTCAGAACATGAAGATGCAAGAAACTTTTGTACACTTAACTGCGGATGGGAAAAGAAAACAAGATAGATTGAAAGTCCTGCATGTGATTGAATTACAGTTGACACAAGACAGACACGCTTAAGACTCCAGAATAACATCTGTCCCGTTGAATGAGCTGTTAGCTGACTCTTAGGGTAAACCCAGACATCACTGTGTTCATGAATCCCAGCTTCACAGATATTCTTGTGTTACATCTTCTGAGTGTATGTCCAGAATGCTATGGGATTTTCATCAAGTGGAAATTTGTTCTTTTGAATTTGGTTCAGCAGCAATCTGGCTTCCAGGAGTTAAAAGGATCCAGAAGGAATCTGAGAGTGTAAAGATTGTGTCCAACATCTTTCTGTTGGTGAATGGGCTTGGAGACGCCAAAGGGGTTTCATCCACTCTTTCTTCCCCTTTAAGCCATTCCAAGCATTTATCTCCCCTCCTTTTCTAAGACAGAGACATAGATTATTAAATCTGCTCCAGATGTAGATGTATTTCTGTACTTTGTGCTGTCTCTGCATTTTGCTGTGTGGAATATTTAGTGTCTGACTATCCAGGTACAGCTGTAGTACAAGATATCAGTCCATATATTTGATATTCCCCTCTTACATACTTACCCAAACTGCTCAAAACAATCAAGGTGATTTCTAATAAATGTATACATTTGACAAAACAAAAACAAAAACAAAACAAAAAAACTAAAAAAACTGTGTTATTTCTCTGCTAAATGTTGTATTTACTTAACAGCGTTGTTCTAAACCTGCTAGAAATGTATCTGATTCCAACACTCAATATATTTAACTTCTCTGTTCTGTATAGAGACCACTATGTTGCTAAGGACAGCTTTTGCACCTCAGACTAATGTGTGAACTTCATGTGACGAATCACAATGGGCTGGTTTGCAGTGGCTTTCCATATCTGAAATACAGAGAGATAAGTTATTTCCTGAGAGTGAAGTGAGTGAGTGAATCGTGAGTTTGTATCAAGTGCTCCAAATTTCCCTGTGGGGGAATCCTCCTCTCCTGCTGCTAGCTTTGTAAATAGGCCGTGGAGATGAGCACACTAAATTCAGTACCTAAAATAAGCCAACGTAAACATCATTCAACACTTTCTGCTACCAAATATCTTCTGTGAGGTACACAAAGCAATGGCAAACAAAGGGTGTTTTTCACGGGCTCCCATAGTACGCCACATCAGCTGTGAGAATGCCATCTCCACAAAGGGACATGAGGAGGACAACAAGGATGAGGAAGAAGCAGACTGGATATGTCTGCTGCAAAGGCTGGATCCCATTCTAAATGAAGTATCTTAAACTGGAAAGAGATGAGCACTGGTATGAAGGAAAAGATGGAGAGCAGATTCATAACTACTGATAGTTTCCATAAGCAAGAAAGTGACATAAGCTTCAAAGTCAGGCAGCATTTTAAGTCTGCACATATTTCCATAGCTGTTGCCATTTACCAGTTCTAGGAATCCGTAAACAGCAAAGACCACATCCTAGTTCCATTAAGTCTTTAAAGGACTAGGAAAGAACTTGAGAAGTTTAAAGATATGCACAAGTATTCTCAAAGTGTTTATCAAACAGCAATAGGAGTGTTTTTAAGCATATGTGATAAACTCAAATTGATTATTTCAAAGTGAAAGAGGATATGGGGTCATTTGTAGCTGATTTTTCATTGTTTTTAGTGAGAGTTCCACTTTCTTTATGCTCTTGCATTTACTGTTATTGCAAAATATGTGTTCCAGATTTTGCATGTCCGTTTCCAGATGCTTAAAGACTGTTCAACAAACAGTCACATTTCACAGAAAAATTCAAGTACTATCTCTAGAAATTCATATTTTTAGTATTTAATATGCAACCTTATCAATTTTCCACCATGAGCTGTTACCTTTTTTTTATCACTGATTAAAAATGTTAATTGCAAGTGACTGTAATCATAATTTATTCTATTTCTGATAATACAGTCTAATTCAAAATCAGCAACATATATTGAGAAGCAATCTTGGGACTTACTACTATCATCCTCAGTAGGGTGTTGCTGGCAGATTTCTTGGCAGGCTGTTAAAAACAGCACAAGGGTTTAAAGAGGTCACGAGTTGAAAGCAGGTGAGATGCAAAACAAACTGTTTGACTTCTAGAAAATTTTAACAGCTGGGAAACATCTGTGCTCCAGAAAAGTCCTGAGGACTCTATGTAGCCATTGGGTTCATCCAAACAGTCCTTACGTGGGCACTTACCTATGCAATAACCATAAGAGGGCTCATTCAGTTTTGTGGTGTTCCATATGGAATAGCCTTGTGTCTGTGTCTGCAGTAAGACGGCATAGTGGTAGGATCCCCCCAGAAACTTTGTACCACTGGGGTCTGACTGGAGGCTGAGGGTGTTTCATTTCTCACTGTCACACACTTAAACAGCTAAAATTGGCTCTAATTGCCTTCCAGTTCTATAAAAAGTATTCACTGTGGCAAAATGATTTTGCAGTCATTTGTGGCTGATTTTGACTGTTTTCTGAGATGCACGGTATTTGAGAACAAAATCAGAAATGCACTTCATAATTCAAACAAAACTAAAACAAATTGTATGTAAGTAATTTATAAACTACAGAACAAAGTGCTGCAGTCTGTTCCTTCTATTCTAATCTCTTTCCATCACTTATTTTTTTGCATGTAAATATTCATAAAATATTCAGCAACAGCCTCATTTCTTGTAACTTGAGTGTACAACGGAGACAGCTGAGCAGCAAAGACTTTTCTGACAGACTGTAGCTTTTCTTCAAAAGCAGTATATGTACTTCCCTTGCAACTGAGACCAGATTTTGCTTTTCAGGATCAACATAAATAATATCTAAAAATAATTACTATAATATTTAAATCCAAACTTGTACAGCTTGCCTCTACAGCCCCCTTGGATGCTTTATCTTTTCACTATACTCATTGTTCTATTGTCTCTGATATTTTAAGTAGTCAGCACATGATTTAATACTCCTTTCCAGAAAGTACAGAACTGATCCCCAGTGTTCAGTGATTGTTCTCCAGACTTGCTCAGTTTATTCTGTTAAGGACAGGTGCTAACTTTTGTTAGACCTGGAAGCAGAAATTCATCGCCATTTGCATTTGTCCCAGTCCTGAAAATAGGGAAGACTACCTGCATAAACTTAATTTTCCTGGTTCTTTTGTATACAAAGAAACCATTTGCATTTAAATGTCTCCTAAATAAATGCTACTATCGTATTTTATAGTTTAATGAAGACAAGATTTAAATATTCTGAAAATTTAATTATGGGCTTGCCACTGAAGTACAGGAAGAGTAGAGGAAGATATTCCACTAATTTCACTGTAAACTAGGTGTGCTCCTTGATACGGAATGTCTGCCCAAGTAGGTAATGCATACTCCATCCCTGGAGGAGTTCAATGACAGGCTGGATGGGCTCTGGGAAGTGTGATCCAGTGGGTAACTACCCTGCCCATGGGAGGGCAGTTGGAACTGAGTAATCCTTAAGTACCTTCCCTTCCACAGAAGCCATTCCATATGATCGTGTGATATAGAGAAAATTTACACAATGGTGTCTGTAATTTTGAATGAAGCCAGCAGTGCATTACAGTATGTAAGTAACATGAGAGAAGGGGAAGTCTATGCAAACAAAAAATATTTTGAACAAGTTTTAGAAAAGCTGTCTCTGAAAGATTTACCAGATAAACAGCCAACTCCTCTTTCAGCAATAAAATGAACATGAAATTAAAACTGAAATATCATTCTAGACCAAGAAAAATAAATTAAAGCACAATAGAGAAGATGAAAATGCTAATGTAAAAGTAAGGGAAATATATTATAAAAAGTCTGTGTAGGTAGACTATCTGTAGTCAGAGAGTCCTGATGCAGCAGCATCTGTATATCCCAGCATATAACTAACTGCCAAAGCTTAACAAAGGAAGGGTTACAATAACAAAGATGAACATTGTTTAGCATATGCTGGAAACTCCAAATCAGGTCAGAATTGTAATCAATGCTGTATCTTCAATATATATTAAGGTACGTGAGATTTTTTTCTATTTTATGTTGGTATTAAAGCAAAGCAGATGTAACAGGCCAGAAGAGGTGTCCTAAGGTTCTTTAACAGTTATATTTCTCATACTAAAGCAAGAAAGATCATAATTGAAAAGTAATGAAGATATAGGGACTTGATTTTATTATTATTATTATTATTATTATTATTATTATTACTATTATTATTATTTATTATTTATTATTATTGTTGTTTTACCCTGGGGCCAATAAAACTCTCTCTTTAAATAAAATTATAAAATTTTGAATTACTTAGAAAGAATGTCATCTGACTTGTATTTTAACTGTTGATAATACTGTTTTTCACATATTAATATACCACAGAATTAGATAAAGTGAATGTACTAGGCAGTAAGTAAAGCTATTTCAAAAGATGTTTATATAATGATCACATATATTGCTTGAGCTGTCTCAAATCGATATCCCCTTGTGTAACAAAAAACTTACTCTTTCCAAAATGACATCTTGATAGAATGTGGGTGAAATGGAGTGGTTCCCAGAGTTTGAGCAAAGCAGTGACATAAAATCCTGTTCTCTGCAGCAGTTCATTATATCTTGAGATTACTGAAGATATAATATAAAAAATACTGTGCTGCTATAAAAATATATGTATCAAGAATTTAGAATTTACATTTTGATTATTATTCTTTAATACCTCACCCGTTCCCTTGAGAAACTGCAAGCAATCTGAGCCAATTCTTTTGGACTTACCATAGCACAGAATGTAAAATGTCTTAGATAAAATGTCATTTTAGTTTTTTTGAGGTGCTCACGTAAACACTTCTGATGAATGGTGAATGGTTCCTGAATGTCTCTTCTCAAGGAATCAAAGTATGAACGAAGCTATGAAGGACCTCTGGAGGCAGCATAATCAATGTCCTGCTCAATACAACCTCAACTTAGGACTTTGTCTCCCTATTAGATAAACAGGCTGTTGGCCTTCTTCACAGCAAAGGCACATCTGGCTCACAATCAGTTGGATGTCCACCAGAATATCCAAGTCTTTCCTTGTCAAGCTGTTTTTCAGGTGGTTGGCCTTCAGGTGGTACAGAATGAAGGTGGAATTTCCCTTGCTGAACTTTCTAACGTTTCTCTGTGCCCCCTTCTCACCTTTTTGAGGTTCTGAGTAACAGTGCAACCGTCTGTGTGAAACCGTCCCACTACTACTTTATCTCTTGCAAACCTGCTGACTGTATGCAAATATACACTATCCCATCATCCAGGTCATTAACAGAGGTCAAAAAGTACTGCTATGGTATCAGCACCTGCAGGCTGACTCCAAACTTTTGATCTCAGCAGTTCAGCTAACTTTCTGTCAAGCTCAAAGACTGCTGGTCAAGAGCACTCCTCATTTTGTCAGTGAGGTTGTGTCAGAAGACTTTCAAAATCAAGGTAAATAATATTCACTGCTCCCCTCATACTCTAAACTAGTCTCTTTATTATAAAAGGTTATTATATATGATGTTCCCATTGTAAATCCATACTGACTGCTTTGAATCACCCCCTCATCCTTACATTTCCAAGTCCTTTACTCTGAAGTGTTCGTAAAGTTTCTTGAACTTCACCTGCAGAACTGGGATTAATTTACAGCTGCTAAAATTCTTACACCTGTCAATCTCAACATTGAAATTAAGACCCTGAAATAAGCATGTATAAATGTGGCCAACCAAATAGAAAGTAGGATGAAGTCCAGAGCAGATTTAAACCAGCAGCTGAGTTTGGCATTGCTGCAATGTTTGGATATTGCTTTTTTATCTTGACAGGCTGACCAAATGTTTTTAGTGTGATGTTTTTTTTCTCCACTTTGCTCTGCGTGGTAAGTAATTAGCATGATGTGCTTGGCCACAGCTTAGTAACTGTATCAGTGAAAGCTTGTGACCTCTTCTTAAATTTGCTTCCCTAATCAATGCAGCAGTAAAAGTCACTAATTGGGCTAGCAGCTAAATGCAATCATGAGCAGCATGCAATTGTATGATTGCAGAAGTGCAGGATGTTACATTACAAAGAGGAAAATAAATATTTTAAAAATAGAATAAGTCTCGTATGTATATAAATCTTTGCCTATGGAAGGAGTACTGATGTTAATATTTCAGTTGCTACAATTATCTAAACAGATCGTAAATCCATTTTACAAATATACTGTACAGTTTTTCCTCTCTGCTTATCTTTTAAAACAGAAGAATGATACTATCTCAAAGATTCTTTATCTCTAAGAGTGTACTGTGTTTTTACTGCCAACCACATATCAACAGTTTGACTTAAATGAATGATCTGCATCCCTTTGTATTTGCTGACTTCTGAGGAGTCCTTCCACAACATACTTCCTTTTCTCCTGTGGTTTACTGCATTACTGAAATGCTCTCTAATAACATTTTCAAGTGTCCATCAGCATTTCCATTATGCATCCTTTATTCAAAGTTCATACTTCAAATGTTCCTATTTGCCAGAAGCTGAATTAATAGCACCTTCTCAGCAAAAGAAGGACTCCTATGACCACCCTTCAGTGTGTCTTGTTTCCTTTTGAGCACCTATAATATCTAGACAACTATAGTTTTTCATTAATCACAGAATCGTCAAGTTTTATTGCATTTAGATAATACTTCAGTAGTCAAACTCATGTCCAGTGTTATCTGGAGAACTAAGTCACAAGTTTAGCTGTTAGAACACCCAGGTATTATGGCTTGAAAATATTTGAAAAAAGAGAAGTTTTAGAATAGAACTATAAATATTTATGTCTGCATGTTTATTTTGAGAGTCCTGTACTTTCCCTTATAGGTGAGAAACAAACCATGACAAGGAAAAATTTGCCACCGGAACTTTGATCATGTGAAGTAGACTCTATGAGATGCTGTATGAGAAATATCTTGTTAAAGGGAACTGCTGCACTGCAAGAGTCTTAAAGTAACTCTGCAAAGAGGCATCACTGACCTTGGTGCTCCACCTCAAGTAGGAACTTCAACGGCATCCATCATTTTCAACATGGCTTTCTATAACATTCTCAACATTAAGTAAAATGTCACATAATGTTGTACTGCAACGTTACTTGGAAATTTGAATGTTTTAAATGCTTAGTGAGATTAAAGGAAATAAGAGAGAGGGTACATTCTGCTAGAGACTTTACTTTCAAAGTTTGATGTATGGATTTCTTTAGAGTTTGTTTGTTTGTTTGTTTGTTTGTTTGTTTGTTATTTAGAAACAAATCTCAAGGCATTGTTGTGACACTTTGTCATGGTTTTGTAATTTTTGCTGTTTTGTTTGTTGTTTTTTTTTTTTTTTTTTGTAGTTGTTGTTGTTGTACTTGTTGGTTTTTGGCCTCAGTTTCAATTAGATTATGTTATATTGTGTTATTCTGCATGCCAATATCATAGTTAGTAAAATAAGTTATATCGTAGTTAGTTAAACATAGTTAGTACATAGTTAGTAAAATAACTTATATCGTTGCTGATAATCTGTTTCCCTGAGCCCAGATCCCATCTCCCTACCCCTTTCCATTTTCTTCCTTACAATTTTTGGGTGGCCACGGGCCTTTGGCCCCCCTGTCACAGACATAGATTGGTCTTGATAACTCTGACACCCTTATCACTGGGCAGAATATACAGTCATAGCCTACAGTCTGATATTCCTTGACTTTAACACTAGGTCTCTCTATACGTTATCTCTCTCAGTGACTTCGGAGGGTGTTGTCGGCATAAAATGAGGACTGCATCACTTGTGTCCTTCATTGCCACCAGTCCTGTCTTAGGCTTTGTTGCAGGAGTAAAAACCTTATTTTCTTGGGTCTGGAATTTAAAAAGGGGAGTAAAATCTTTTAGAATCCTGATTTCAACTGGCTTTGTTCTGCAGAAACAAGTTTGTATTCACAGTTTAAATACACCGTATTTGGTGATTCTGTTCTGAGGGTGGCCACAGAGTTTTTCACTCTCTTTTCACACCTAATCCCTGCAGATCAGTCTGATAGAGAAAAAGACTTCCCAGTATCATGACAACAAACCTCAGGGTGTGTTTTGCACAGGTATTTTAGGGTACACTTGTGTCAAGAGTGTTGCTTGCCAGCACATAAGAACAGCTTGCATTGGGGTGACTGAGGGGCGCATCTCTCTAGGGGTAGACAGCAAGGGCTGACTACTCATGGGAGCTTTTACAAATTTCAATATTTGTTTTTATTCATCCAGTGATAACTGAAAAATATTGAAACATCAGCAGACATAGACTGCTCAACACACTTTCTTATTAAAGCCTAGGTTTCCTGTTGCAGAAAGCTCAGCGCCTGTCTATCCCTCTTTTAGATAAGGATTCTGAATGCAGAGGGCATTTACACAAAGTCTTTTACTTCTTTTCAAAGGAAAATTGAATATGGTAATATATCACAATAGCATTTTCTGTTTGGGGCAAAAGGTGTTTTTGCCGGAAAATATCTAGCTTGCTTTAGTAAATATACATGTGAATGTGTGCATGGTTAGCTTTTCGATATGGTTGTAAATCAATAAGTAAATAAACAGAACAAGGCCTACTCTTCAAAATTAAATCCCGTTTCCTACAGTTCCTTAGTGGAAAGATCTTTTCCAGGTAAAGATGAATTCAGGCATTACACTTTAGCAGGGTGCAGGATCTCACACTCATTTTGCTGAGCAGCAAGCAAGACATACTGACGTGGCATGAGAGTATCAAGTGATTAATTTAAATATTTTTGCTTAATCTTAAAGATTTATGTTGTTATTTTCATTTGTAACTAGTTGCCATTTGTGCTCCTAAAGAATTTTGTCAATATTTCATATTGTTTCTCCAAGCAGCAAAGAAGGCCGTGGAGATACTCAGGTGTGAAAGGAAAGGTGAGACAGCTGTTTTTACTGAAATTTACTAAAATCTGGTATGGACAAAAATTGTTACAATCTCTTACTAAAATTTGAGTGATAGGCATATATATCTTAGACTCCAACCCACCTGTTAATTATCTATAACTCACAATAAAAGTTCAGATTTGTGTAGGATACTGGTAAATGTCACAAAAATATCAAAATAAGAGAGAGGACAGCATTCAAAAACATTAGTTTTTAATTTTGAATTAAATGTAGTATTGAGAGATTGTTCCGTGTGTGACATTTTGTAACATATTGTAAGCATTCAAAAAAAAAAACCAAACCAAACCAAAACAAAAAAACCTTCCTTTAATTTTCTAAAAACACATAGATTAGATATTTCTCTTTTTATTCAGAAAGTCTTGTGTTTCAGAGAAGGAGTCCCAATTTGACTCCCATGCTGAATGGGATATACTTCCTTAATTTATACATTTAAAAGTAGCATCTGTGGTCATGACCCTCCAGCTTTTAATTAGGACAAGAAAACACATCATCAGCTACTACTGAGTATTTTTAGACCTTCAGCAGGGCCAGTTTTCCAAAGCTTAAAGCAATTGACAAGGGAAATAGATTTTAAATGAGATTTTAATTTGTTGCTGCCTGTACTTGGCATATAGATGTTAACAGAGAGATATCAATCAATAGAACTTTTTCTGCTAGATGACTAATTCTTGATCCAAAACTATTTTTATAAACAACTCTTGGTGAAGATAGTATGTCTTTCCTGTAATAAATTTCATATGTAACAAGGATTGGTATATAAATAAATAAAAACAAAGGGAGTTTTCTTTTTTCAGACTGACCTAAAACTCCTGTTTCAACAATTACAGTCCAACTCAGATATTGTAGGGCAGCCAGTATGAGTGAGGATAATGTATGTTATCATGGGGTACACAACCCTGCAGGAGGCTGATGTCTATGGGACAGCTTAAGAATGGCTGTGGATGTTGCATAACTTTCACAGTTAGTTACATAACATTTATTTTTGTCAGCATTTTCTGCCTTTTCGTGTCCTCCAGGAGGAAAGATGCTGAATGATACGAAGTCACCTATTCATAAAATAGAGGAAAATCTACAGAGCTCTGAAAACTTCAGTGGATCACCTCCCTGAGGACTTCATGGACTGCATTGATAGGAACATTATTTTATATTTTCCATCAGGGATTTTAACCCTTTCTTAAAGAATAAACAGCATACAAAATACTACAAATATTCAAAGATGGAATACCAGAAACCTTTTTGTAATGGTTTAATAATTTCAGCTGAGTCAGACCTTACTCTACAAACAGTCTTGTTGATTTTCATATTTACTTTCATTTCCAGGAACTATATTTAACGGGAAATAGGGTTTACGAATAAGATCTGGTGATTATGTAAGGCTGTTAGATTATATGCAGGCCTTACCTTAGTTTATAAAATTCACTTTAAAAACATTTAATTAAGCACATGAGAAAGCTTGCCATCCTCAGAACATTCCTGGCTTTGACAAATAATCTGAAATGCTCTTTCACTCTCCCCTACCTGCTGTCCTTCTTATGGTCACATTAAATATAGAGTTTCAGATATATATGGCAGGGCTTAGCAGTACAAATAATAGCTGCTTCCTAGGAGAGCACTAAATCATTTTGTAAAGTAACTGCCACAAGTATATTCTATGCAAGAGAAAAATATACAGCACAGGAATGTATCATTTCCCAGTGTTTATAGCTAGGCTAAAAAATACAGATTTTTCAAATTTAAAAAATATCAGCAATAAGAAGGTACACGATTCATAAAAAGAACTATTTGTTCACTCCCCACTCTTTTTCCTTATCACCCATGATATTCCTTCTGCCCTAATTCTGTCATCTACCATGGCAAAAACATCCATGGAGAAGTCTGAAGTACTCAACAAGTTCTTTGCCTCAGTCTGAACTAGCAGTCAGGGTTGCCATGTTTGTCACGTCCCTCCAAGAAGGGGCTGGGTGTGCAAAATTCCTCCCACTGTAAGAAAATAAAAAGTATGGGAAGATCCTCCCAGAATACTAGATAAGAACATGATCTAAAACAGCCAGCATGGCTTCATCAAGAACAGATCATGTCTAGCAGGTCTGGTGGCCTTCTACAATAGAGTGACTGCACAAATGAAGGGAAAATGTCATCTATATGGACTTCTGCAGCACCTTTTATATGGTCCCATACCACATCCTTATCTGTAAATTGGTGAGATGTGGATTTAAAGTGTGATAAATTCAATGCATAAATTGGTTGGAGAGTTGCAGCCAAAGGGTTCTGGTCAGAGGCTCTACATCCAGATGGAAGCTAGTGACAAGTCGTTTTCCTCTGTCTTGGGACCAGTTCTCTTTATCGGTATGTCATGGTTGACATAGTGACATAGACAGCAAGGTTGAACTCACCCTCAGCAGGTTCGCTGATAACATCAAGCTGAGTGGTGTAGTTGACACAACAGAAGGAAGTAATGCCATTCAAGGGGACCTGGACAAGCTTGAAAAGTAGTCCCAATGAGGTTCATCAAGGCCAAGTACAAAGTGCTGCACTTTGACTGGAACAATCTCAGAACTGTGTAAAAACTGGGAAGAAAACACTTTGAGAACAGCTCTGTGCAAAAGAAATTGAGTGTCCTCACAGATGAAAAGATGGACATGAGCCAGCAGTGTGAGCTTGCAGCCTAGAATGCCAACTTTATATTTAGATGCAGTGAAAGAAGAGTAGGCAGCAGGGTGCGGGAGGTGATTGCATCCAGGCCTGTAGTCCTCAACACAGGAAAGGTGTGAAGCTATTGGAGCAGGTCCAGATAAGGGCCACAGAGATGATCAGATGGCTGGAGCGCATCTACAAAGACAGGCTGAGGGAGCTGGGCTTGTTTAGCCTGGAGAAGGTGCTGGGAAGACCTCATTGCAGTCTTCTTGAGCTCAATAATCCAGAGAGTGACTGACTTTTTACAAAGCCTGATAGTGATAGTAAAAGCACAGATTGCCCAGAGAAGCTGTGAATGTCTCATTCCTGGAAGTGTTCAAGGCCAGGCTGTATGAGATCCTAGGCATCCTGATCTGGTGGGTGGCAAGGTCTCTCCCAGCCCAAGCCCTTCTAAGATTTTTGTGTAGTATTTATACATTTTCAGCATATAAAATGATATTTCTCTATTCAGATTTAAAATTTTATCTGCTAGGTGTTCTATCATATTTTATGTTTGCTGCTCTGTTGTGTATTATGAGTTTTAGTTTCCCTAAAATTACTTTCAGAATGACATTTTTCATTTGCTCACTGTGAAACTACACCATGAACAAGCTTTTTTATTGGTATTATATCTTAAGAGCCTGGGATCATGAAAGTAGGATAATTGATTTTAATATATTCTTAGCTTACATATACAGTGCTGTGTGAAATAACAGCCTTTATTTGCATGTCCATTTAGTTACAAGTTCATTTATCTCCAAGTAGTTACTAATGTACATTCAGTGCTTCCTGGAAGCATCCAAAGCCAGGCTGGATGGGTCTTAGATAAACCTGATCTTGTGGGAGGTGCCCCTGCCTATAGCAGGGGGTTGGAACTAGGTGATCTTAAGTCTCTTCCAACGCAAACCTCTCTATGATTCTGTGATTCTTTGTACACAACTTTGAGACTTTGAAAACCTCTGGTCATGCGTTCTGAAGTTTCATGTTTAGGCTACATGTGCCAGTAAGCAGCTACCAAGCTTGGACTAACATGTAGTTGCATTAGTTGTTATGTACATGTGCAAAAAACTTTTCAGTTTTAGACTTTGGTTTGGCATGGGATAAAAAAAAGTCATTATCTTGCTAATGAGTAAAAAGCTCAGCAATGATTTGAGCCAGATGTAAACACACAGAAGGTTCCTGGCTCCTACATGTCACCAGCTGTTGTGCAGGTATAAAAGGCTGTAAGCACCTGCAATAAATGTTCTTCATCCTTCGTTCTTCACCAGCAAGGGAGTCTGCACCTCTGTCACCACACACACAAGGGAACTGGGAACCCTCTTGCCATATTTTGGAGCTGTGCTTTGATGCTTAAGATTATATTTCATACCATCATACCATTTTCCTTTTTTTTTTTTTTTTTTCCTGGATAGTGAGATATATCTCAGATGGAAATTATGGAAATCGTGCTAATTGTCATAGAAATATAATTATGACAGTCAGTCTGTTTTGACCATTCAAGTCATTCAAGATCTTGAGTATCCCAATAACAGAAGAGTCTGAAACAGTAGAATTAAATTTGTTCTTGCCCCATAAAACCATCAACATTTGCCTGCAGCTTAATTTCAACAGGATGGAATTCTCCTTGGCTTGCCAGGAAGCAGGCTCCTTGTTATTGATTCTGTAACATAGAGGCAATTGAGGTCTTTTCCTTCATTGGATATTAAAAGATCAAGAGCTGAGAACCTGAGCAATTATGGGCACAAAAGTAATGCATCAAAGCAGGGCTCATTAGAATCAACAAATTCAGCTAGTTTGGCTACCTATCATCCCACCTATCATACACAGAAATTTATGAGCTTCCTTGTGTGCCCAAGTACCAGCTAGAAACCTTGCATATACATATCAAGACCCTGGTAAATTACACTAAGAGCAATCAGATAACGTTCTTAATATGACTCACTTCAGTGCAGTTTCTTTGCTCCTCCCTGTATGATTAATTACAACCAAATTGATGTTGCTATCAATTATTAATTTAGAAGTTGAGATGCAGAATAAATGAGCTAAGCAAAGCTGAGTTAGCATTGCCCCTCATTTAGGAAGCTTCACAAGGGTTCACATTTCACTGCCAGCCTTACAATCCATTACTACACTTGCATAAATTTGGCAGGGAAGTTACATTTACGTGATTAAAAGTTAGCTGCAAAATTATTTATTATTTATGAAAATTCTTTTAAAAAAAATGACTTTGTTCAGAAAAAGGAGAAAGTAAAAAGGGTGGATCAGGCTTTTTAATTTCCATGTGATTCAAACACTTGATCAGATAAAAACTTCAAGCATCGAAGATAAAGACTCTGAAGTTCTCTCATAAAGAAAATGCTAAAAAGAATAAGTGTAGTACATTTAATAACTGCATATCTTCTCATGATAATAATAAATTCATCTTCTAGGACCTGCTGTTAATTCACACCTTGCACAAAACTTGATGTTAAGGTTTGTCAGTTTTTTATATTTCTATGTGTTACTAAAGTTTCTGAGCATCTTGCATGTAAAGCCAGTAGAAACAGCAGATTTGTGGGATATGTGGAGTCTGTTGGTCTGAAAAGCTCACAGAAAATATGTGTTGATAAAAATTGCTTGTGGGATGCATCATATTCATTTTGTAGAAAGGAAAAATTTATTTTTTTCATGAAAATAAAAAAGAATTTTTAGCCAATGGCAAGTATTTTTGAGGAACGAGAGAAGTGACTGGCAGCTTACCTTAGGGTTCTTTTTCATTAATTTTCTGATATAAAAGTGGTTAAAAACTAAGAACACTTTTACACGCTTCTATTTGCAATTTCATAGTAGGGTTGTTCCTTAAGATATGGTAACAAGTGTTGAAAAGAGGAGGTTCAGGAATAAGAACTTTTGATCAGTACCTCTTTCTTCAGGGAGCAGACTTACTGATCTCATCTAACACAAATGAACTCAAAGGAAAATTGTCTCCTGATTTCAAATCTAGTATCGGTCCAAAAAATGCTGCAGTGGAGACAGTGTCACTTAACAATTCCCTGAAGGACTTTCCCGTTAGAGTTGATATATCAGTACCTGCCACGTTGTCCCAGAGTTGGTGTCTGAATTTGTGCCTCAAGCTTGTGCATCTTTTATAACAGCCTGCATTAAATAAATAAATTAATTAAATTAAATTAAATAACCCAAAAACCTTTGGGAGTAGCTAAGGCAAGAGTTCTGTGCCCTGGCCAACTATTCTACCTGTTGTATTCCTTTTCCAAAGCTAGATGTCCTGATATGTAGGTTAGTCTTCAGATCAAAAGCTGCAATGTACTATGAGTGTTCTAAACCTCGTGGCAAGAAAGTGGTATCTTCCTGGCCCTGTGGGTAAATTCATCTCCAGTAGGCAACACAAAGAAATGCTCATCCAAAAATAGCTGTGGTTCAGTAATTGAGCCATCTTAGGGATCTGACTTTTTATACATTAGTGAATATCCAAACTGTTTGGAAATGAATGAATCACATACAGTTTTCACACTCCGTCTTTTTCACCCTAACACATGCACAGAACTGTTTTGAAATGCCTGAGATTTGTCTCAGTATGGAAAGGAAAAGCTTCCTAAACTTCAGTAGTTGTGTGGGCGAGTAGACATTTCCTGTCTACTTCCAAATCTAACATCAAAAGAATACGAACACCATTACATACCATCAGTTCAACCTGCAATCAACCTTCTGCTTGTAGCTAACTGAAGACATGCCTTCATAATAGTGCATGTCTCTTTTCAATATAAAACAGTATGTATATATAAAGACATACATATCAAATGTAAAAAAATGTCTCAGAATAACCAAATCTGGATCTTGACCATGTACTACTGTGCACTCAGAAACCAAGATACATATGTTGATATGTTGAAAATTTGAATATATGTTATGTAATACATGTGTCTAGTAGTCCTTTCATCACTGCATGTATTGTAAAGAACTGCTGCATGATCTCTAATCTTCTAATGCTGGCTTCTAAAACTTTGAAATTGGGTGCAACACTGCTAAAAATAGTCAGGCATTTGGGGAGTGTCAGATTAAATTTCTGGCATGTTCAAGTAGGGTGATGACTTAGTGAAAAGCCAGCTGTGTTAAAGAACTTCTGCATGATTTTAATAATAGAGCTCAATAAAATGCAAGTATCGGGTATTGTAAATTGCATGTAGAAGAGCTATTTGTGTGCTGGTCTTGAAATTCTTCCAGATGAAGTAGAACAATGATCAACAGGGTCCAGACAACTGAAATTTGAATCCTTGTTCCAGGAATACCTCTTTGTTTTCCAGTACCTAATGCTCTCATCACACAAAGCATGATTCTCTTTCTTGTAGACTGGAGGCTACTGTGCCTTCGAAAGCTATTTGAATTCTCATGTTTGAATTTGGTATATATTGGCATACGTATTTCTGTTATACATAATCCCATGGTTGGTCTCTCCACTTTGTGAATCTGAAGTGGTTTTCACATGAATATATGGAGTTCTCTGTATACACTGTGTGGTAGGATCTTTGGGGCTATAGCAGCAGTAGGAGAAAGGTTCTGAGATCTGTGCTAGCATCAGACACAAGACAGTTCCTTTTGAATTAAAATAAAGTTTGTTATTTATTTACCACAGTAAAGTAATAATGTCCATCTTATGCAAAAGAAACATGATCACACATGGTTTCCAGTTAATGTTACTTGAGCACACATTAGAAAAAAATAGTTCACAACATACATTCTTTTATGGGTAATCAAGATTGAGATAAAGAACTCTCATTTTCTTATCATCTCTGCCAGAATCACAGCTCTGGTTGTTGTTGAAAGGCTGCCTTGAGGTCTGCCATTAATATGCTGAGATTACTGTAAACTGTTCTACAAACATTGGCTTTCAGTCCAGAATCCCATTAGTTTTGCACCTTTCAAAGGCTTTAAATCCCACATAAATTAAACCCAATTCATAATACTTCTGAGACATATATAAAATGCAGACAGAGAAGAACGAACAGCTCTTTAGGACTTAGAACTAATGAGTGTTGATTTTTAGGGGGAGCTCAACAAAGTTGAAGATCTTTTTGAGTTATGCCAATGACTCATTTTTCTCTTGTCTAAAATTAAGCAACATGACAAATCTTTATTTTTGAAATGACAAAGGAACAGAAACAATTCTTTAAAACAATCATGTAAACAACATGCAGATCTCAGAGAGCATTTATAGTCTATAATGCATTAATTCTTCCAGAGGATAAAGTTTCCTTGCTTGAATGCTATGAGAGAAAACTCAAAGTATAGCATTTTGCTCATCCTCTCAGAGGAAAAATTGTGTGTATTCATAATGTCATTAGCTTCCTACCTTCTTGCGTGTGGTTTTCTGATAATAATCTGATGATATGGTTATTTCAAAGACCACAGAATTGTGACTGTTAAGTGGGTGTCACAGACCCCTTTTGAAAAACAACAGTGCTCTAATCCTGCTATTTATGTTATTCTTTTATACCAAACCAATCAGACCGTCCCAATAGATAGGAAGTCCTTCCAGGGACCTTCTGTCCTAACATTAATGTTAATAAGCATTCCTTTGTTTGTTTGTATCATTTATATTTTCGTTGGCAATTATGTCTTTTAATTTATTTCTTTGGTGTTGTCTTTATTTATTTATTCACTTACTTTATTTCCTGTCAAAGAAGTAATTAATACTATTGAAATACTATAATGAGTATTATATAAAATGCATACCAGGAATGGAATTGAAATAACTAGGATATCTTGACATCAGCCTAGTTTATTGTAAGTGTTTTGTCACACTGGGTTATTGTAATCTGTATGTTACAATGATGTTATATTTATGTTGTATAAGGTTTACTATAATCAAAATAAATTTTGAAGCATAAGTTAAACTGCTAGCATACTTATATTGCAAGAACTATCAGAAGTTATGCAACTACAATACTTTTGTCTAAAATATGCCACAACAGCCTATGTTTCTCATGTGTGGAATGCATTTTTTACCTCATACTATGAAGACCAGAGCACAGTGTAAAATGAATCTGAAACAAAAGCTACCATGCTGTTGTGGATTTACTCAGCAAGCTGCTAAGCACCACAAAGCCTTTCACTCTCTCCTCCCGCTCCCAGTGGGATGGGGGAGAGAGCTGGAAAAAAAGGTGGAACCCATAGTTTGAGATAAAAACTGAAAAAGCTAAGAGAACGGAAAAACTCTTGGCTCAGTTCAGTGCTGCTGAGCAATAAATAAAACAACGGTGCATTGTCAACATTGTTTTCCTCTGAAAGCCAAAATGCTGCATCATGCCAGATGCTGTGATGAAAATCAGTTCTGCCCCATCTTAAACAGGGACACAAGCAAATAGCCAGCTTCTCTAAAACTCCAATGTTTGGTCAGAAAGTTGTAATCTTAGAATCATAGAATGGCCTGGGTTGAAAAAGACCACGATGATCATCCAGTTCCAACCCCCTGCTATGTGCAGGGTCTCTAACCACCAGACCAGGCTGCCCAGAGCCACATCCAGCCCGGCCTTGAATGCCTCCAAGGATGGGGCATCCACAGCCTCCTTGGGCAACCTGTTCCAGCGTGTCACCACCTTCTGGGTGAAAAACCTCCTGCTAAGATCCAACCTAAACCTCCCCTGGCTCAGTTTAAAACCATTCCCAGTTGTCCTATCACTGTCCACCCTCATAAACAGCCATTCCCCCTCCTGTTTAAACACTCCCTTCAAGTACTGGAAGGCCACAACGAGGTCTCTCTGGAACCTTCTCTTCTCCAAGCTAAACAAGCCCAATTCCCTCAACCTTTCCTCCTAGGAGAGCTGCTCCAGCCCTCTGATCATCTTAGTGGCCTCCTCTGGACCCACTCCAAGAGGGGTCCTTCCTGTGCTGGGGCCCCAGGCCTGGATGCAGCACTGCAGATGGGGCTGATTCATTTATTTTATATTTTTTTTCCTAGATTTTTTTTTTCTTTTTTAAGATTCATTTATTTTTTATTTAGATAAAGTTTTTAACAAGGAGATTAAACAAATCTCCCAGTGTCACTCTCGTATTTATTAGTGAAGGCTTTCCTGTCAGGTTCAATAGTAGTTCAAGCGAAATTTCAAGTGAAATTTTTGCAGTGCCTTACTCTTCTTTTTACTTTGGTTCAGCTCCAAGCAAAAACCTGTTCACACGGCCCTAACTGTGAGGTTGTGCAAAACATAAGGAAAGCATAACAGTGAATATGTGGATATTGAGAAATGTAACAATATATGTGGTACGGAGTGCTGTGGAGATACACAGACCTTCAGGCTTCAGAAAACTAAAGGTGTTGTAATTACATGCACTCATATTAGACCATATGATATAGAGATTTTTGCGTTCTGATGGCTAGCACACGCATTAATTTTAAATAACATGTAATTGGGTTTATGTCATATTATCTATATTCAGTATTTTCTGGATAAATATAAAGATGTCACTTTAGAAAGAACTTCCCCTGTCATGACCAGTCTTTTCTTATCACAGTGACTGTTGTTGTTTTTTAATCATGTTCTCCACCAGCAGTCTTATAGAATCATAGAATCACCAAGGTTGGAAAAGACCTAAAAGATCATCCAGTCCAACCGTTCACCTATTACCAATAGCTCCCACTAAACCATGTCCCTCAACATAACATCCAGTCATTCCTTGAACACCCCCAGGGTCAGTGACTCCATCACCTATCTCTCAGGGCAGTCCATTCCAGTGCCTGACCACCCTTTCTGAGAAGAAATATTTCCTAATGTCCTTGATTTCATGTTTAAAATACTAATTTGAAAGAGACAGGGAGTGTTTTCCAGACTATTTGTGCAGAAATAATCAGATTTCACCATCCCTGCTGAGTTGGTTATATCTGACATTTAAGTCATCACTGAAGCTAATGAACCTTATAATTTATTAAGTTAGTTAACTGTATTAGGAGGTATTTGAGGTATTATTCCTACTGACCCAGTTTTATTATTGTTTCTCAGATAAATAGGTGCTAATTCTTTTCAGACTCTTGGAGGCTGAAGTTTGCATTTGTCAACTTGGCTTTGAGCTTTGCCAGTCAGAGTGGAAAGTGTATGCTCGTCCATTGAATATTGAGAAAAAAATGAAAGAAGAGGGACTTTGAGGCCAGAAATTGCTATTGAAATTTTGTACACAACTATGCCAGGAAAAATAAATAATTAAATAAATAAAATCTCATTAAGTTATTTGACTCACTCTTTATAAAATTATCGTCTTCCTGATTCCACCGAGATGGCTTCAAAAGTGATCAGACAAACCTATGATAGAAATTCCCAGTAGAGGCTGGGTCACACAGACAAGGCTCTGGGAATCAATTCAGCCAAGAAGTGCCAGACTGAGGAACAAAGCCAGAGGGAGAGGAGCTCTTGTTCTCATTTTTCAAGCCTTGCTGGTTTCTGCAACTGAAAGTCATGGAGCTGTAGGATGCACAGAGGAAAATCTGAAGTCTGGTGCTATACATCTGCTTTTATACTGTTACATGTTTCACTATTTGCTTTCTCTGTGAAATCTTTGTTTTGCACTTGCAAAGCTCCCGTATTCAGAATTAGGAAATCTTTAGTTCACAGAATGGGTAGACCTAGCTCATGAAATCAACTGTTTGAATATTCCCTATTAACACAGATGCTACTGTAGGGGCCCTAACAGTCAGACACAACATCCTGCAGTATTTCTTTTACATGTGTGTGGAGCTTTGTGCAGCACTTCTGCATGAGCATGGGCAAGAATTTGAAACTGGGAGAGGCTAACCTGCAGCTTTAATAGAAACCAATATGACCATCATTGTTTTCTTCGGTAGCAGAAGCAGGCCAGCATGAGTCAAGTGTACATCGTACCATCGTACTTGCACAGTTGTAATTAAACTCCTCTTTCTTTTGTGTGAAAGGGTTCCTTTTTTTGTGGGGCGTGAGAGGATTAACCTGAGCCTATGGGTGAGAAATCAAATCTTTTTCCTTGTTATTTGCATTGCTGCAGCTAAGGAGATCTCAGGAATTCCCTGCCATTTAACAAAGTGTTCTTCAGATTCCTAGTGGCATCACTGAAAATGCCAGAAGATGGGGTTTCAGGGTAGAGAGTAGAACACAATAGCAAAGTAGAAGCCACAAAAGAAAACAAGATCTGAAAGTTACTTAATTTGTCAGAATCAAATGATTCCCATTTTATTGAAAGACGAAAAAAACCAGACTCCTTTAAAAAACAAGACTGACAGAAATGTATTGGCAAAAGAAACAAAAAAGAGAAAAGGATATTTCCCCTGATCCTTCAGTTCACCGTCACCATGCTAACATAATCTCAGCAGCTGACTGAGCTGTGGGTACTCCGAAACTGGTTATGTGACATCTCGACAGTCTTTGGCAGCCTCTTCAGTGAATGTGATCCAGCTAAGCCTGGCAAATGGAGCTGACACGCAGTTTCACACACAACAAAGAGTGCAGGCTGTGTGCATATTTTCTTTCCTAGGAAAATGGTTTTATGACTGTGCATGCTTTTCTATATGTGGTGAGCAATAGGAACATAACAATATGTAGGTATTTGTCATCACCCTGAAGTTGTTACTGTGTCTTCTGCTGTGTGCTTTTTTATGTGATAATATTTAAATCTAATTGCAGCGGCTAAAGATTGTAGAAAGACAAATGAATGGATTTTAACTACGAATGCAGAGGAGCAAAACGGAGTGAAAGAAAAAGAGACCATATGTGTAGTATATTTGTTGTTACAGCTTGCACTGATTAAAACTGTGTTTGTCGTATTATACATCATTGTACTGTAGTTGTAGTAAATGTTCCTTGTAATGCATTTTCAAGTACAAAAATTGATTCAGAAAAGAGCATTTAGGAAACTAATTCTATTGAAACCAATGAAGTGTTGACACATTGCCTGATGGGGATTTGTCTAAGGAGGCATATTTTAGGTTATAAAAATACAGTCCTTAAGGCAAAAATCAGTGACTGCTTGGTATAGTGACTGAGAGAACACTGCAACAGTATGTTCAGCAAGAAACCCCTCATTAATCCTTTCCTGTAATTCGACCCTATTCACTTTCTCCCTTGCCTGACTCAATAGAATTTAAAACCTGCTGTCAGCACAGTAACTAAACCAGAACCCATTCATTACTCAGTCAAGGCATTTGAAATGTTTTCTGATTTGTCCATGAATGGAAACACAGCATAAATCTGGACTGAGGAGATCTTTTTTCCCCTTGTCAGTTTAATTGCTTCTGTGTGATGTGTTCAAGTGTAAGGAATCATCAGGGGTTTTGACACCTTCACCTTTTCGAATGACCATAGCATTTCACTGCACCTAGCCTCCCAGAAAACCAGAATGTTTGCAGCTGAGGGGAAATATGAATCAATTATTAAAGCCACTGGCATTCCTGGCAAGCTCCTACTGCCTGAAGCCACTCCAAGAATTAAACAAAAAATCAGATTTCCTCCTGCACCCCCTAGAAAGCCTCCGATGCAACAGAACTAAGCAATATAATGACTACAGCAGAACAATGAATTCAGTGACTTAGCTGTCACCAGGCTATGGTTTCATTAGACTTATGTCGAATTGGAAAAACAAAAACAAAAACAAACAAAAATCCCACAGGTTTACACAGTCCCTAGGTAACAACTTCCCTGGAGAGTGGCCTCTCTAGACTCGATAAAGACCAATGTAGTTGCAAGGAGGGTGCTCAATGGATGCTCACAAAGTCTAAGTTTCAGTCATTTGGTTGACACGCTAGTGCTGTTTGCTGCTGACATTTGAGAAAGGCAGTGGGAGACAAGTGGTTGTCTATGATGAAGCCAAAATGATTGCTTGTTTGGCAGGTTTTATATGTATCCCATATTGCGATTAGACGTCTTTGTTAATTGGTTAGGGCTCTTGTTTATTGCTTTGCCAGCAGTGACTGGTGGGGGAAGGGGTGTAAAGTCATCATTTTTATATTCAGCTAATTGTTCAGCTCGCTGAGACCTTCTCCTCCTTCTTCCTCTCTGCACCTTTCTTCACCCACAATTTCTAGCTGTTTTACCATAGCTGTCACCCTGAAATTCCATCTTCAAACTGTACGCTTCGAAACCAACAGCACAGCCCCACACATCCCCCACACTGCCCCCATCTGCCACACAGAGATTGTCCCACGCCAGTTGCTCACACGAACTGCACAGCGCCTTTGGATCATCGAGACCAGCTAACAGACTCAGTGCTGCCAGAGGGCAAAATAAATCATGACAGCAAGCACTTAGTTTGTCACTGAGGCAGGTAGTGCTATGTCACAGCACCACACCTGCTGTGTACGCAAAGGTGCAAGAGTGCCTCTCCCTGCTGAGCATAGGGTCCCAGCACCCCTTTCATAAGCCCTCTCTGGCAACTGGGGAAGAGATTTCTGGTCAATCTGTCCAGCTAGAGCTTTCCTAACTTCTAATGTGAAAAAGACTTTGTTTCCATTAATTATTATTGTCAAGCCTCACGCTGAGGAGTTTCTGCACTGCAGTTTAGGGTTTCGTGCTGATCCAGTTGACATAGCTTGGATCAATTTGACCTGCTACTGCAGTTGTTCTCCTTTGATCTGGAGCGGTTTGTAATTTGACCCATTTAGATGACTTTCTTATAATAGCCCTAGCAAGACAAAACCAAATCAACTCCATTTATCTTAATGGACTTTTTTTCAGACATGAGGCCTTGCCGATCTTTTGTACAGAAGAAAAAGGATCTGTGTATCTGATGGGCTTTGAAATACCATCTGGTGTTTAATGTTATTGTGCTCTGTTCTCATAGTGCTCTGCTGAATCATATCTTAGAAGTTCAACAAGCATTCACTCATGGCCACCATTCAATACAATTGTGTCACTATCAAAGATTCGGGTTTACCAAATGCAGCCTGCAAACAAAGCAGATTTTACAGACACTTCTCCCTGAGGCTCCACTAGCTGTGAGAAGCCTTCGTGTGTGAAGTCTGTTTGTCTTACATCCTCAGCTGCCGTCTGGATGCACAGCAATCCTGTTTAACCTCTAGAATTATTCTTTGAGATATAATCATTGTGCTACAAGGACAGAAAAGGTTTTTACAAGGGATGTGTAAATCTCCTAAAAGGCTGAGCTTTTGAGGTGGAGTCTCAATAAGCAAGATTTACAAACACCCTGTCCCCTTCCCTTTGGAAAAACTTTTCATTCTTTTTCAGTATTTCCCTATTTATGTTGCAGAAAATAAGAAATATAAGTGTGCTTTGTCTTCTAGCTTAAGAAGTTTGTGTTATACAGAGAAAACAGGAAAACAGCTCTCCCCCTGAAGATGAGACTGTACACCAACAGGTGATCTATACATGATAGACAACATATGTATCTTTAAATGCTGTTCTCTGCTGCTGTCTCTTTTTTATTTTTATTAAAGCAGTCTCTAGATGGAATCTTGACTTCCCTGAATCCCATGGCACAGCGCCCAGTGACTTCAATAGGGTTAGAATTTCGCCTTCTGTTTATTTAGTTTTCCACTCAGTTTACTCTGAACTCCATTTTTCTTTGCATTTTCTTTTCTCTGCCTTGTGTCTGCTTCTTTCATACTTCCCTCCCCTTCCCCCATCTTTACCAAAGCACGATGTGAACCATAGAACTTCTGAGACAAACTTCCAGCCCATCATCTCACAGTGGTTGTTTCACAAGCCAAAATTCCCTGATTCCAAGCACTACTTATTTATAGAAATGTATATCTATTCTATTTCAGTACACGCAGTCACCTTCTGCCATTATTTTTTCATGTAAAGGGACTTAGGTGTGTATTTGCGACCTTTTCTTTGCATTACAATTCATAGCAGCCACGCATAGAATTTTCTTTAATGTTTGGTTAAATAAAAGGCTTGAAAAAGTGAACACTCCTTTCTGCAAACAATCAGCAAGTAATCTTTTAAAAGTACTTTGATTCTGAATCTTGTGTTTTGAACTTTCAGGAAAAAAAAAAAAAAATCAGAAACAAAACCAAAACCTTGGCATTCTGTTTTTATTCAGTACTGTTTGGAATGCTTTTAATGCTTTTGTGTGAGCCACAACTGTGGAGCGGGTTTTTGGTTTGTTTGGTTTTTTGCTTGTTTTTGTTTTTGGGTTGTTTTTGGTTTTTTGTTGGTTATTTTTTGCACAATATTCATAAGCTCTTTCCCCTGAAATGCGTTTTTGCTTTTATACCTCAGCGAACAGCTCTGTTTGAGTAAACGATCCATCCTTGAATCATTGTGTATACAGAGAGAAGATCTGCCTTTGATTGTTGTTTTAATAAACTGGAACTCTGCCAGTGCTCTCTGGGAAGAGGAAGGGAGTGTTAATGATAGCACCATGAAGCTTGTCCTTGTTTGGTGTTACACTAAATTTAACCCCCACTAACCATTTCTCTTCACACTGAAATGGCTACTCAGGCTAGTCTAAAAGCACAGAGCCATAACTGCTGTGTTCTGGAAACAAGAAACTTTTTCAAGTGCCAAATGTGGCACATTTAAAATTCTTCTTGCAGCACATAGAGAAACATGATTAATGAGTTTGTTATCTATCAAAAAGCTTCAGTTCATGTTATCTATCAAAAAGCTTCTCTAGTGCTGCCTGGTGTGGGATAGGATTTATGGTAAAGAAAAACCTGCCATCCGTCCATACTATCTAAATCTATCAAGTCCACACATTCATGCAAATAATGTTAAATGACATATTTGTATCTATCAGGAGATAAAAAAAAATAAAAAAAAAAAAAAAAAAAGAAAAAAGGCTTGAAATTCTTTCCTTCCAGCTTCTTGAATGCTCTCTGCCTAGCATCAATTGCTTATTCAAACTAAAGGAAGAAAATGCTGGTGATCAAAAGACTTTTTTAGTAATGTTCGGTGATTTTCTTAAAATTCTAATTCTGCAGTTCTCTGGAAGTCATCTGTAACGTATCTGCTATGGGTCATAAATTTTAATATAGACATCTCTTAATTGCTGTGCTTTGTTCACTAGCTCTTAAGCTTTGATAGAGACACCCGCCTGCACCTTGCATAAACCATGCTTTCCTCCATCTGTCAGGCAGTGAATTCTCTGTACAAGAGCAGCAAGCGCTGGAAGAGTAAAGGAGCGTATGGCCGTCCTACTCTTCCCACCCCTCCTCTTGTTACCTTGTGAATGCTCTCTCTCATGCATTTACATTTTCTAAACAATGTATATGATGTCTTATCAATCTCAGAACGCTTGTTAGAGATTGCAAACATGCTAGATTCTGCAATGTGATATACATGATATCATAGTGATTTCCCAAAAAGAGGGGCCTGCTTTGTATCTCCCCACCATGTAGGGAGGCAATCTGGCAAATTCCTTCTTTTTCACAATTTAAATTAACCTTTCAAGTTCTGAGATTTATGGAATTGCCCTAATAAGAGAACTTTGAATTTCCTAATATATCATATTATCCTGCATGCAAAAGATTTCTGAGAAATAAATATTTTTATTTTATTTTATTTTATTTTATTTTATTTTATTTTATTTTTAAGAGTATTTTTCAATTGTTTGTTGTTCAATCCCCCTCATGCAAAAAGCTGGCTTGCATATCAGGCTCTAACCTTGGGTATGCTAATGAGAGCAACAGCAGTAACTTGATAAATGCATGCCTCTTTTTCCCCTTTTCCATTTTTGCTCACAGTATTGCCAATCTATCCAACAATACCCAGGAAAAGTTCATTACTGAATTGACAGCTTGAATTTTTCTTGTATGCACAAAAACGAGGAACAGCCCCTCAGGAAGACAACAGTGTGTTTATTCTTTTCCCAACATTATTCAATGTAATCAGATTTAGGCAAATTATGCTCTTGGACCTAATTCCAACCACCCATGAGTACAGATGCCACAACCAATATAAGGTCGTATAAGTTCTATGTTTAGAGATACTTGCTATTGGAGATCAGAGTGACCACCAGAAACTCACCAGCAGACAATGACTTATTTCGGAAGCTATTCATCTAATTCAGTAGAATTGACAAATACAGTTGATTTAATTTGTTCAGTTTTAAGAAATCCGCAAGATTTGCAGTGGGTACTGGAACCAACTTCATTGGTAACTCGTTTTTAAAGGGTTAAATATAGCTTGGCATATTTGTTTGCAGAAATATGTGAACGCATACCCATGACAACAAAGTCATAAAAAGCAAGGAACTGGTCAAGAGCAAGATAAAAAGGGAATCCCAAAATCATTTCTTGTACCTTTCAAACTTCACCATTCCATGACCTTGAGCAAACTTCACAAATGAAAATTTAAGTCCAGTAACAAGAATTCTGCTTTCAGCTCGCTTGTAATTTAGTTGGTCAGGCTTGACACTTTAAATGCCTTAATAGGCATGTGTCTTAACTAGTTTGTCTACTTTCTTAAATGTGTAACAAAACCAGGGAGTTTCTAGTCTTACCTATTTTCTAAGGTGAAAAACAGAAAAGTTCCAAGAGTTGAATTATATTATGACATCACTACTTTTATTAAAGTAGATTTACATGCTGTTGTCGGTCCCTCCCATGTCCTGCTGATAGCAATTACATTCCCTTCCAACATTCCCCCTCCTCCTCTCTCCGTCATTATCAAATGTCTCCATCTTGTTTAAACAACATGGTACTTTGCTTTTGTTTGATGTCGGGAATGTCAGGTTGCTGAAATTACAACCAGGAGTATATGAATGTGTGTATGGATATGTACTCAAAATCTTTAACTGAGGAATTATTCACCTAAGTAACTGAGATACAGCCAGTTATGGCAAAAGTTTTGCTTTACAGCTCTGACTTAATTAATAGTAATTGATCCAACACACTAGAAATGACGCATGTTTCTAATGCTGTCTTGTTAGGATAATATGTTATCTAAAAAATGTAGGTTTTTTTCCATGTCTATATCTCATAGACTAATTTAAATAATGTATTTCATTGTGCTTGTAGCAGGTAGCTAAGTGCATGAAGATAAGGAAATGCCTGGATATCTCTGAGCACCGTGGAGTGTTTGATAGCTGCTCTGCAGAGTGAAGTGTTGTTTGACCTCCATTGTCCCTCATGTGAGACTGTGCAGATAGTCTTGTGAAAGGGAATGCAAGTCTGCTGCTAAGTAACGCTTAGTTGCAAAGCACCAGGAATTGATCAGTGGAGCAGGGGAGTAGAGTCCCCTTCTAAATTCCTTTTCTCCAACAAATCTCCTTCATCTTAAACAACCTTTTGAGCTGCTCATGACAAATGATCAACTGTCATAATAATTGTGAGATGAGAAGCTGAACACTATGGATACAAACAGAAATATATATATATAACCTGGTCAGGAGAGCCAGGAGTTTACCTTCTAACAGAGAAAATGCCTGATCTACACAGCAGAAACTAAGGTGACTTTAAAATCACATGTTAATTAAAACCCAGATTCTGTTTTACATGATTTCTCATATTTGAGTGTTCTATTTTTAAACAGTCTCCGTTTTCATTTAAAAGCAAATAAGTAAGAAAACAGAGCAGAGTTCAAAACAGGTTTTGTGGAGTTTTTTGGTTTGCAAGGATCATGAGATATAAAGGAAGCTCAAGAAAAGATTACAACCATTCTTCAAAAGCCTTTGAGGCCACAGCTTGATGTATGCACAATGAAAACATTTCTCAACAAAGGGGAACAGGGAAAAGGTGCACTAATCTGTTTCTTATATTCTTCCCCAAATACTCTGATGCATAGGAAAGACCATGATATTGGCTTGCTCTCACAAAGCTGTGCTTCGCTGTTGTCATTTAGCCTCGTAAAATAAGTGGTGCATACATATTTATCATTCTGCTCATAAATTCTCTGATGCTGCATATGCAGGGGTGTCACTTACAAGAGAAAAGCAGAAATGTTTTCTTCCCTCATACTTTGCTTTCTGCTCCCACTGGCTATCTTTAAAGAAATCAAATAGAACATCTCTCTACTGCTTAGTTGCTTATTTTCTATTGCCTGCTTCCCTGCATGCTAATATTCAAACTCCTGAACTGACTGATTTTCTACTGGCTGCCTACAGTTGTGGATAATGCCCCTAGAAGATTATACTTCTGACAGCTACAGAGGGTATAAAAGAGCTGATGTAAACATCAACAAAGTAAGTAAGCACAGACACATCTAGGTTCACAGTAGACCCAGTTTTTCCAGTGGACTTGTAAGGCAGGTGTGATCACAGTTGTGTTCTGAGTCAGATTCTTGTAAGAGAAAATGTGAAGGAACAGGGAGGTTTTGGATGATTAAAGAAATATCTGCTTGGTCTCAGAAGTTGCCTAGACTTGTGTAGCTCCTTTTGTTCTCTGCTTTTCATCGCTGTTTGAAATATAATTTTATTCTTGATGAACCTCTGTCGGAAGAAGTTGTTCATATGTTTTCTTCATCACTGTTTACCAGAACATTTCAACCATTCCTTTAGGAAGGATCAGGGTTACTATCACGTGGAAGTTGTAAAGCAAAATGGAGCAATACATTTCTATAATACTGTAAAACTGCTGTTGAAGCTTCTCTTCTAAACACTATCTTCCTGACATATTTTTAGTTACTTGCTGACAATTTATCCAGATTTGGACAGGGTATGTGAAAGAAACAATAATCTTTAAAACTCCCAGAAATCCTTCTTAAATGAGCATGAGGTTACATGTGAAGCCCAGCTGTGGCTTGGTAACTAGAATGAACTTTTTTTGAGAACTTCCCTCCACTCTGTACAGTCTACAGCAGTAGATATTCAGCAAGTTAAATCTTACTGGCTGAGAAATCACTAAGCTGATATTAGAGGAGAGAGATACCTTTCAGAAAGAGCTTAGTGTCATCTCCTCCTTCAAATAAAGGGGGCCAAGGAGGGGTTCTCTTCAGTCCTGCTGGTGAGGAGAATCAATATGAGGAGGAAGGAGGGCATTAATAATACTAGCTAATAATTGGCTGAGGACTGGAGTTAGTGACAGAATTTTATGCTCTGTGGCCATGGGAATCTGTCTTCAGATCAGCATCTACCTGGGAAAGATGTGATGCGCATCAATAGGCATAGATATCTTTGCCAAGGGGGTGGCTGACCTGTTAAGGAGAGCATTAAAGTAGAAATGACAAGGGAGGGAGAGAGTCACCATCATCCCTGTGAGGGAGTGATTGACAAGGTCGACAAACTGAAGGCCTGGAGTGATGTGATAGGCAGGGATCACAAAATCAACAAAACAGGGCTTAAGGAGAGTCACTGCCAGGAATTGCATTAAGCAAGACATGCCTACAAGGCACCATTATTTTAAGAAAAGCAGGCTGCGAAATCCGTATGCTGAAGTGCCCCCATGAAGTGTGTGTACGCTAATACATGCAGCATAGGAAATAAAAATAATTAGAGAACTATGTACAGTTTGAGGGCTTTGTTGGGATCAGAGAGTCAGAGTGAGATGGTTATTGTGGCTGGACTATTGTTGCTGAGAAATCACTAGATTAGATACAGGCTGCTGCTGTATCTAAGGGCAGTGTGGAAAGATGAGAAGGATATATTCTATCTGTGAGAGAACATCTAGACTACATAGAGCTTTCTCTGGGGATGGCTGAGGAGTCAATATAGAGTTTATGAGCTAGGATTAAAGAGAAGACAGGTAAGGGTGACATTGAAGTGGGTGTGTTCTATAAGGCAACAGACCAAGAAGAACAAATGAATGAAACCCTCTACAGACTGAAAAGAGCAGCCTCACTTTCACGTGTCCTGTGCTCATGGGATGTTTAACTGCCCCAAATATCTACAATGGGAAAAACAAAGCAATCCATAAGTAATCTAGCAGAATCCTGGAATGCATCAAAGCAACTTCCAGACTCAATAGATAGTAAGGAGAGATGCTGTGCTGGGCCTCATACTAATCAAAAAGGAGGGACTCCTTGTGGGGGTGAAAGTCAAAGATCATCTTGGCTGCAGTGATTATGAACTGCAATTCAGCGAACCTGAACCTACATAATCCTGAGAGGACTGAGGAGAGCAAAAAGCAAGATTAAAATGGTTTAACCCAGTAGGAGTTCAAACACCACACAGCTGTTCTCCTGCTCCTCCCTTGAGTGGGATGGGGAAAAGAAATGGAAACCAGCTAGAACACATGGGTTGAGATAAAAGCTATTTACAAAGAAAAGAGAAATGAAAACAAAACTAAAATGATAGCTACGCATATAGTTACATACTATACTACTAGTTACATACATATAGTTGCATTCTATACATACACACCATTCTATACATACATACACACACATATATATATATATCAACAGCGCAAATATTTTCCACCTTCTGATCAATACCCAGCTAACAATACAATTGTTTGCTGACTAGTGCCCCTCTAGCAACAGAGTGTCTCACCACTTGCTGACCAATGTTCAGCCACTCCTGAAACAGCAGTCACCCTCTAGCCAATAAGCCCATGCCTAATTCAGGCCAGTTGTCCTTGTTCTGCCCTGCCTCCTGCCATCACACCATAATGGCAGCCGCCCTCCTAGCGCTGAGTGAATACCCATTGCTCAGAAACAGCCAAAACATCAGTGTGCTATTAATACTGTGTAAACTGACACCACGACACAATACTACACTTTAGGACAGCATGCTGACCTCTACAAATATCTGCTAGGAAGAGTTTGGTGGGATAGGGCGTTGGAGAGAAGAGAAACCCAAGAAATCTTCTTAATGTTGAGGGACTGCCTCCTCTAAGCTCAAGAGCAGCCCATTCCAATGAGCAGGAAGTCAAGCAAGAATGCCAGGAAGTCTGCATGGATGAAGAAGTAGCTCCTAAAAAAACCCAAGCATAAGAAGTAAGCAAAAAGAGGTTGAAAGCAAAAACAGATAATGTGGAAAGAATACTAAGGCATTATCTGAGCAGATAAGGATGAAGCTGGTAAAACTGAAGTCCAAAAGAAATTAAATCCAATGAGATATGTCAAAACATAATAGGGCTTCTATAAATCCAACAGTGACAGAAAGACGACTAGGGAAATGAGGACATTTTGCTGAATGAACTGGAAAACCTGGTGACACAGGACATGGAAAGGACTGAGATACTGAATGCCCTATTTGCCTCATTTTTTAACAGCAAGACCAGCCCTTAGGAATCTGGGGTCACAACAGCCTAGGAAAGACTCTAACAAGGAAGTTGTACCATTGGTGGGAGAGAATTAAGTTATGGAATATTAAAGAAAGCTGGACATGCAAAGGTCAGTGAACCCAGCCGGGATGCATTTATAAGTGCTGAAGGAGTTGGTAGGGAAAACACCTGCAACAATCCCTGGATGGTCATGGTAACTGGAAGATGTGCCTAAGGACTATAGGGAAGAAAATATCCAGAAGCACAAGTTGGAGTAACCAGAAAACTAGAGGCTGATCAGCCTCTTGATTCCTCGTTTTGCTTTTTATGATCATGTAAATGTGTCAGTAGACATGGGAAAAGCCACTGATGTAATCTGTCTGGAATTCAGTAAGACCTTTAACATGATCTCCCACAATAGCTTTCTTCTCTAAATTGGAAAGGTACAGATTTCATGGGTGGACTATTTGGTGGACCAGGAACTGCTATGAGATTGTACCTAGAGAGTTGTGGTCAATGACTCAATGTCCAAACAGAGATCCGTGTTTAGTTGTGCTCCTCAGAGTTCAGTACTGGAACCAGTGCTTTTTAATATCTTCATCAGTGGCATCAACAGGGGGATTGAGTTCATCCTTTTACAGATGACGCTAAGCTGTATGGTGTGGTTGTCACACTTACAAGAGAGAATGCCATTCACAGAGACTTCGACCACCTTGTGCAGTGAGCCCAGGAGTACCGCATGGTTCAACAAATTCAGGTGCAAGGCCTTGCAACTAGGTCACAGCAACATCCACTTGCAGTACAAACTAGGGGAAGTAAGAATAAAGCATAGCCCTGATGAGGGGCTATGGAGTTATAGGGGGCTTGGAGGGCTGGTGGATGGAAGCTGGACATGGGCTAGCAGCATGTCCACACAGCTCAGAAAGCCAGCCATGTCCTGAGCTGTGGCAGAAGGAGGTTGAAGGACCTCTAGTCTGTACTTGTGAGGTGAGATCTCACCTGGAGTACTGTATCCAGATATGCAGTTATCAGTACAGAAGAGATGCAAACCTGTTAGAGTGCTCCCAGAGGGGGGGGCACAAAAATGATCCAAGGGATAGAACACCTTCCCTATGAGGACAGGTTGAGAGAGCTGGAGATATTCAGCCTAAAAAAGAGAAGGATCCAGAGAGACCCGATAGCAACTTTACAGTATCTGAAGGGGAGCTATAGGAAAGAAAGGGACAGACTCATTAGCAGGGTCTGTTGTGACAGAACAGTGGAAAATGATTTCAATTTAAAGAAGATAAGATTTAGATTGGATATAAGGAAGAAGTTATCTTACAACAAGAGTGGTGAAACAATCTGATTGCCCAGAGAGGTGGTGGATGCCCCATCCTTGGAGATATTCAGTGTCAGGCTGGACAAGGCTCTAAGCAACCTGATCAAGCTGCAGATGTCCCTCTTTCTTGCAGAGGAGTTGAACTAGGTGAACTGTAAGGGTCCTTTCCAACTCAAATGTTTCTGTGATTGATTCCTAGGAAGGTGATGGAACAGCTATTTCAGGAAACCATTTCCAAGTACACAAAGAACAAGCAAATCATCAGGAGTAGTCAGCATGGATTCACCAAGGGAAAGTCATGCTCGACTAACTTGATAATATTCTGTGATGAAATAACAGAGGGCATGGCAGATGGGAGGAGAGCAGTGCAAGTTGTCTTGCTGCACTTCAGTAAGGCTTCCAGTACATGCTTATACAGAAGCTGTTGAAATATGGATTGGACAAGCAGACAGTGAGGTGTACTGAAAATCATTTGAACCAGACATCCAGAGAATGATGATCAGTGGCACAAAGTCTGTTTGAAGGCAGGCGACTAGCACTGTACCCTAAAGGAACTCTATGTCCTAACCTATTTAATATCATCATTAATGACCTGGATGATGAGGCAGTAGCTTTTCTCCTATGAGAGGAGTCTGATAGAAATGGGACTGCTCAGCCTGGAGAAGAGAAAGTTTGGAAGGGATCTTGTCAATCAGAGAGGGAGGGTGCAAAGAGGACAGAGACATGCTCTTCTCAGTAGTGCCAAGTACCAGGACAAGAGGCAGTATGCACAAATTGGAGTGTAATAGGTTCCCTCTGAACATCAGGAAACAGTTGTCTCATTGCGCAGGTGACTGAGCACTAGTCTCCCCTCTTGGAAAACTTCATAAGCTGTCTGGACATGATCCTGGGTGAGTGAGTCTTAAGTGATCCTGCCTGAACAGAGAATTTGACCAGATGACATCTAGAGGTCCCTACCAGTTTTAACAATTCCATGATTGTGTGATTCCAAGAGCGCAACAGACACAAATATTAAATTTATTTTAGAAGGTATCTCAACTGCTATTTAGTGAAACAGATTTAGTAGAAATAGATGGCTGCAGCATCATACGTACAAGTGATATGTAGCTATAATTTTGCAAGCACATATGGTGCTTGTGCTTTATGTGTGTATTTCTGGAAAGCGGCAATCACATGGTCAAACATTTGATAAAGATTTTTTTCCATATATGGCTTGGTATTCATGCTGATGTGTTTTGAAATTCTGAACTCAAGATTAATATGTAAGATATTTTAAATAATTGATAATATCCTTAAATAATTAATCGCTGGAAGGATCGTTTTTCCAAGAGAGTGTGCATCTATTTACATTCCATAGTGCTTGAGGAAAGATGGCAGTTGCCTTTGAATTACTAGAATAATTACCTGTGACTCACAGGAAGTTCAGCTGAAGCAAATGGCATTAAAATGTGTCTCCCACTGATTTGGTGTTAATGAATAGCATGGAGCACCATTGTCCCAGATGGTCAAAAAGTATACTTTAGGACATAGGCATTACAAGTGCACCTCTCCTTTTCTTCCACTGGAGCAGAGCTATCAGCAATGTGAGAGACTGCATGAAAAATGGGAGCCTCACCTTCTTCCTACCTCTGTTCAATCTGGAAATTCTTCTTGCTCGGATATATCTTCCTTCTTCTTCAGGTGCTGAAAGTCTGGCTGATGAGAAGGAGCTCTCCTGTAAGGGAGCATTGCTGTGATGGTATTTGTATTGCTTTTGGTTTCCTGGGGAGATGTAGCTGGGTACTCAGTATCATTGCCCAAATGTAAATGGAAACTGGAATTCCATTTTGCACATAGGATGATTCTTGAATCATGACATTCAGTTTTTCAGCAGGTCACTTCTGCAACATCATAAGGAGGAAGACGTTAGGGCGGTATTGAAGCATGAGGAAGGATCTGTGGTGAGAAGATGGTTATCCTTCTCAAGCCTTTTTCAGGAAAAGGGAAAATGGTCTTTCTTAAAATTAATTATATTCTAGACATTTGTGCATTTGAATCTGTTCCACTCATATCTTTGACTTATCGAGATATCTGAATAACTTCCAAACAATTGATCATTGAAACAAGGAGCCTCTGCAGACTGCTATTTTATTCAAGAAAGTGAGGAAATAGAAGACTTGTACAATCCAGTTTTGCATAACCAGGAGGCTTTTATGACTTTTTTTTACTTTTGCAGTTTTTATTGATCCTACGCCATAAGGTGTATGGGGGCTGCTCTGAAATAATTGTTTTCTATTTTATGTTGGCCCTTGATGTCAGAGGCAGATGTTGATGATATGACAATAGGGGTTGAACCTTCCCAATGATATTCTGTTACATTTTGTTGCTATGTGACAGATGACAGCAGAGGGGCAGTCTGACAGAATGGCTTCTGACATGGAAGCATGGATGAAGCAAAGATGTGAAATTGAATCCTTCCATGCAGAAAAAAAAAATGACGCCCATTGACATTCATTGATGCTTATGGGGGCAGAACAATGGATGTGAGTGTAGTGACGTGGTCGCTGTGCGTGTCAGCAAAGACAACAACATGAATGACGTTCCAGATGGCCATACACAGCTGTCACACCACAAAATAAACACCATCTCAATCAGGTCATCCACACAAATCAGCAGTTAACAACCCAGGCAGGAACTGTGTACAAAGGTCAGTATTGGCTTCAATGCATTGGAAATAACAGCAGTATTGGAGTATCACCAGGTAGGTTTCTTGAATGCTCACACAGGAACAGAAAGAACAACACTGCACGCAAGTTTGTCAGGACCCTTTGTACCAACACAAGGCTGAAGATGACAGTTTCCTGGATTATGTCATTAATGGTGCTGAGATGTGTTGTGATCACTATGAACCAGAGGCAAAATGGCTGTCCATAAAGTGGCAGCAAGTGAATTACCCACTAAAGAGGATGCAGCACTCAGCAGGTGGAGTGATGTGCACCTATCTTTTAGATAGGAAATGTGCAATCCTTTTAGACAACCTGAGCATTACATATTGACTGGCTAAGCTGAAGGCTCAATATTCCAGAGTCAGACCATAGAAGAAGACAGTCTTTCTCTTGCAGCATGTTAATGCCAGTCCTCACATCAGTTTGAAGATTGTTGGGTACATTACAAATCTTAGCTGGGCTGTCTTACTACAACCATCATACAGTCTGGATTTGGCACCTTCTGACTTCCATCTATTTGGGCTGATGAATGATGGATTGGGCTGCAATACTGTCCTAGCACTGACACAATCAGAGCAGCTTTGAAACAGTTGTCAAATCCATTGCTGCAGACTATTATTAGTGCTGCGTGTAGGTTCTTTTTCATCAGAGGTGAAAATGCATAGCTAGTGGTGGTAGTTATACTGAAATATAGTGTTTTGTATCTGAGAATTTTCTCTATCAACAATATCATTGTGCTCTTTGTACCTGTTGTAGCTTCCACAGAAATAAATAGGAGGCATTACTTTCATTGCAACACAAGTGCTAACATAATCTGCACGTTATTAGAGTCAGAATTAAGATTTCAACGTTCTGAGCATACATATATTATATAAATACATAAATCACAAATGTTGTGATTTGTTACCGATTCTCTAAGGCCATTCTGAGGCACACAGAAATGTTACCCAGAATTTTGCCCATGAGATACGAAAATTGAGCAGTATTCTCTCAGGCTCGTTTCTCTTCCGCTGAGTCATTTTATTACCACAGCTGTTAAACCTAATTGTCTACTTCCCTTGTTGTTTACTATTTGCAGAAACAGATACAAATTAGGTCATATATACTTAGAAGTGCTTCCAAAAAAGTGTTGGAGATTCTCACTGTGCCATCCATGCCCTAATATTTCCCTTACATTACTGATGTTTTCCTTCTTTCAAGAATCCTTATCAAGTATACTTCCACTAAGAAATAGTTTAAAATGCCAAGAAAGTATCACATTTTCTGCTGTAGTAAAGTCTAGAAGAATTTAGAATTTTCTCATCTTTATTTCTTCTCATTGTTCTAAAATATCTTCTGTGTATCACCTATACTCTCAAGAATTATGGGGAGTTTATGTATGTGCTAGAAGTAGTTATTTTTGACTGGAGGGTGATACTTTGTTCCTGTTGGTGTTTTGTTTTGTTTTCTTTTGTTTTTTATAGTGGTTTGATATGTGCTGGCAAGGACATTAAATAAAATGATCCAAAACTGCAAGGCAAATGAAAGTATAGTTAACGTTCATAATCTCAAAGCAAACCAAATATAGTGAGGCAGTGTGAAGTTAATTGTTTCACATATTTGTGTTGTCCTTTTCTTGTTGAATGATGGCTCCATTCTACAGAGCTGGTTTCAAAATTCATCCCAACTTATGAAAATATTTTTTTTCTTACATTTCCCATAATTTGAAGCATTCACTCCTGTCTAATGAATATATGATTGTAATCTACCATAGACTTAAATATACAGTAGAATACTAAAGAAATTTGCTATACCAGTTGACTTAACATCAGACATATTAAAAAAATATATATACTTATATCATCTGTTTCTTTTACCATTTGTTTTATATATAGCTCAAGATAACCACTTAAATGATCAGCTGCATTTTTCACTTCAAACAAGCTTGATTCTTTACAGTGACAGTAACATCTGTGTTGAAGGCATTGGACCTTGACTGTTGACCTAGTATAATAGGTATGTTTTTAATCACAAATTACTCATCTTTCCCAGCTGAATGGACTCAAACCAATGCACCAGTATTTTCCTCAATAAGGCCTGAATTGGTTCTACCTCACTTTGTGCATGACACTCCAAACAAGTAAGTCATCTGATTTTGTCCCCCGTGTAAGTTGTTAACTGTATCTTCTCTGTGCACACAAACTAGAAATCCAAATGTTCTTTCGGTTATTAGAGCAACTACAGAGGAAACCTGGAAGGCTTCTAAATTTCTGGTAATTGAAAAGGGAGGGGAACCTTTTCTAACTCATATGGGCAGTGGAAGGTAACTTCCATGCCCTTTGGCTATAAATATTTGTGAAACTGTTTCACAGGGAGAAAGGTGAGAGGGGGGGGGGAGGGGAGGGAGGGCGGCCCATGTAGTTTATAAGAACTCTTTTGAAGTCAGAGAATGATAGCCTCTATTATATGATACCCCAGCACTCATGCCCCTGGTGAAAATGATCTTATGATGCAGGATACAGTTTCTGCAGGGTCTGTTGGTTGCAATTCACAACAGTCTGGAAACACCCTATAAATCCTGTCATTAAAACCAGCTGGGACTTATTAGGAGAGCAATTGAGAAGGAGAATTCCCCTACAATAAGGATAAAGAAGGAATTGTCGGGATTTCCTACAGTGACTTCCTACCTAAACTTGCACAAATCCTCTCCACCACCTCTCTTTTCCATTTCTCATTTCTTTGATACTGAAAATTGGACCAGGAAGAGGGAAAAATAATAATAATAATAACAAGGGATCAGGTAGATAAAATGCTTCAGACACTCTTCTTTTTCTGTCTAAAGTTGGTCAATGCCTAAGTAAATTACTACAAGAGAATTAGTATAAATATAAGAACCAAGTGTAAAGGCATGTGTCTACAAAACAAACATGTCCAAGCTAGTATTTGTTACTGACAGCTTGAAAAGACAGACCTTCCAGTTATTTTCAAGTTGGAGTACATGTTCCAAAAAAGAACAATTTGGGTCAATATATATCTACAAACAAGTTTAAGACTTGTTTTATGAACGTGTATAATCTACAGATTATACCTGCTGTTCACAAACAGAGAAGGGCTGGTGGGAGATGTGGAGGTTGGGAGCTGTCTTGGACAATCTGATTGTGAAATGGTAGAATTCTCAATTCTTGGTGAAGTCAAGCCAGGGGTGTGGGAGGGTGCAGCAAAGCTGCTGCCTTGGACTTCCAGAGGGTGGAATTTGAACTGTTCAGGATACTGGTAGCAAGAGACCCTTGGGATTCAATTCTGAAGGGAAAAGGGATCCAGGAAGGTGATTTACTCCTCAGGAAGGAACTCTTAGAGGCACAGGAACAGGCTGTCCTCCTGTGCCACAAAATGAGATGGCTGGGGATGTCCCAGAAGACTGAAGGCTTGCCAATGTGACTCCTATCTACAAGAAAGGTCCCAAGGAGGACCTGGGGAACTACAGGCCTGTCAGCCTGAGCTCAGTGCCAGGAAAGGTTATGGAGCAGTGTCTTGAGAGATCTTGTGAGATCACACAGCATGATGCATAGGTCAACCAGGAGATCAGGTCTAGCCAGAATGGGTTCACAAAAGGGAGGTCCTGTTTGGCTGACATGATCTCCTTTTATAATCAAATGATCCACCTGGTGGATGAGGGAAAAGCCATAGATGTAATCTACTTAGACTTCAGCAAAGCCTTTGACACTGTCTCCCATAGTATTCTCCCAGACTGGATGGAATGGCCTCAAGTTGCACCAGGGGAGATTCAGGTTGGGGATTAGGAAATGCTTCTTCAAGAGAGAGTGGTCGGACACTGGAAAGGGCTGCCCAAGAATGCTGTGGATCCACCATCTCTGGAGGTGTTCAAGAAACGTTTAGATGTTGTACTGAAGGACATGGCTTAGTGGAAAATACTGGTGATGGGTTGATGGTTGGACTGGATGATCTTGGAGATCTTTTCCAACCTTGATGATTCTATGAATCAATGATACAAGTTCTTATTATATATATATATATATATATATATATATATATATATATATATATATATACACACATATATACACATATATATACATATATACATATACATATACATATATATATATGTATGTATGTATGTGTATATGTATATGTATATATGTATGTATGTATATGTATATGTATATGTATGTATACGTATTTCATTGCTGGCTAAGTAGATACATTCTAAAAAGAAAATAGCTTAAAAAAAAAAAGATACTTAAAGATCTGATGTGCATTTGTGAAATATGGCATTACTATGCAGAACACTGGAACAGAGAAAAGAAAACTCACACAAGCACACAGGATTAAACATGATTTCCTAGCAGATTTTAATCCTACTGCTATGAACAGCAAAGCACTTCTGACTTTCACGGAACTGAAATTTTTCAGCCAAAGCAGAAAACTCAGTTTTCTTAGCTAGCATTTTCCCTCTGTTTTCTTAGTTAGCCTTTTCCCTCATGGCCTATCTTGTTTGGAAGGAAATTCTGCCTTCTGTAGTGTGGAAGAGATGTGTTCAGGGGGGTTACAACTGAAGCAATTAATGTCAATCAGCAGTTCTGGCATAACTAGGAGAGGTGTGATGGGACCTCATTGCTCTGCAGGGATGACTGGAGAGTGGCTCCGAAGCTTCTTTATGTGAGAACAGACATGCATATATAAAGCCTTTCTTGACACATTTACAGTCAGACCCTCTAAGTGAAGCCCGGCTGGTCCAAAATGAAGTTGCTGCCCTGTAACTGTTGAGTAAGACCAGACGGATGTATGTTCAGAGATAAGTATGCTAGTGACATCAAAAATAATAAAAAACAAACAAACAAAATACCTGTCAGTGCTACAAAAGTGATCTCACAAATGTTATTATTACTCGTTACCTGTGGACATGGCTATATTTCTGATGGGGAAAAAAACAAAAATGACTCTAACAGAGTGATATTCTTAAACTGCTGTAGGTACTGGATAATCATCACTAAAAATACAAGTTTGTTCAGTTGTAAATACAAGTTGGGCCATGGATGCTTTGTTCCAAGTGAAATACCTAGGCAGATTGTCTGCAGTAACACAGGGAATTGATTTTTTGATTGGTGTGGTGAAGGAAAGCCTAGAGTGAACTGAGAAGAAAAATTACCATCTGGAGACTGAACATTCTATCAGATAAGTGGAGAGTTATTGAGATACAGGGAGAACACTTGCAAATTTACCCTGCTTGGAAATCTCACTGAATAGCTAAATTTTCCCTGCTCCTGTTCAAATGTGCTGAGTAGTTTGCTATTGTAGAAGTCCACAAAAGGATTGGAAATAGCATTAGAAGTTCTTTTTGTTCTTAGCTTGTTCCTAATGTTGAAAATAAACAGTAATTTGCTTTGAAAAGGCTGATTAATCACTAAGGTTAAAGTAAGATACTATGTGCTGAAAAAAGAAATTGTCCAAGGAGAAGGCAAATAGGAGTTTTCAAAGAAGAGCTTGAAAATCCTTATCATAAAGATAAGGAAGGGTCAAAACTGCAATTGGGGCAGAGTGTGAGCAGCAACAGCTTCCTGATAGGACTTAGAGTAAAATGAGAACTTGGGTTCACAAAAGTCAGAATTCATTTTCACTTTCCCTTGTTACGGGACTTTTTTTTTTTCAGTAACAGGAAAAGTGTAAAAATGCATGCTTGTGCTGCGTAGGCAATTGATTGTAACTTTAAACACTTGACATGGAAGTCGTTGCTTATGTTCCCTGTCAAACACAAAGGGTAATACTGCTGAGCCCGTAAATGTCTGCAATCAGTTTTGAGTAATTGTCATTTTCTGTCATAAGTTTCACCAACAGACTTCATCTGGGACAAGCTGTGGCCTCAAGAAGCCATGCTATTTCTCATGTGAGCCCTGTGAGTGGAAGGAGAGACCCTCACTCTTGCTGGGAGAACTAACATAGGTGTGATATTGTACGTGCTTATAAATATGCAGAAGGCAGCAAAACTTTGCCCTCTCTATGAAACTGAAATAAGCCCCCTATCCTTGAAATCTATTTACAGTTCTTACACAAATAACAGCAGGCCTGTTCACTTGAAGATGAGTAATATTTGTGTGCTATAAATTACACATCTGTGAAAATAAAGGGATTTGTTAAGTTCTCATTCGACAGCAGGAAAAGCTTTGTTCATTTATTAACAGAATTAGTCTTAAAAAATATAAATGCTCTGAATTGACTTCACCCTTTTTACCTTTGATTTATTTGGGGAATGAAGTAGTGAACTATGAATCTTTTAGATATCTTTAATTTTGCTCTAGGAATGCCTCTCCCCCTCATAAACTAGTGTTGATGTACATTAGGCACAAATACTGCCCTGTTTATTTCAGCTCATATTACTGTCATCTTTCACTACACAAGGTTCAGATTTTCTACTTTTCAGCCATTTCTCTTTCAGTCAGTTCTGCCTTTTTCATCATCCACAGTGTTTGCTCTCAAATCAACAATCGTGTTGATTTATTGACAACCATCGTTCACAGTAAATTTCATCCCATGGTAACATTATCTGAAGCATATGTACTGAATGACTGAGAAGGAGTTGCCACAGATTATTCAAGACCACTCTTTACAAAACCAGCATACACCACAAAAAGAATAAACAGCAAAAGACCAAAATTATTAGAGTGCTGAAATCACTAGAATCCTCCGTAAATTGTTTTCTTTACTGATCAGAATGGCTTCAGGGTCAAAGGTAATCTTTACAATTGTTCTTTCCAACATTCATTCAAGTCTGCTTTTCCATGTGCTTGCACAATTTATTTGTCTGTCTTTAATTGATAATTGAAACATCTAGTATGGATTAAGTCCCATTTATGCTTCAGCCTCACCACAACTCTAGATTTTTCCTAAGCTTCAGATTTTCATGTATTCTTTTTAAACATAGACACATTTACGCACTCTTTCAAACAAGGAAGATGAGTTTCTTAACCTTTAGCAAAATGATTATTTTTATTTTTTTAAATGCGTTTTGCTTAATAACTGGATTTTGCTCCTCTACTGTTTTCTGACTGATTTTACCAAGAGATGCATGAGAGAGTTAATACAGTGTCAGCTTGTTTTGAAAACCAAACAACCTTTCTTTCAACCACTCTGGAGTTATACATGTGGAATTTAAACAAAAGCATTTCCAGCAGCTAGATAAGCAAAAGTCTCTCTGAGAAAGATGGAAGACTCATGGCAATTCCTCTGCCAGAATGCAACGTAAAATGGGAGCTATCATCTAGAAAGTGACAAAGCCATTTCTAGTCTCTGTAGTTTTGCACTCTATCTTCCACTGAAAAAATATGCTGTTAATGGTGTTGGCTTGTAAACCAAACACAGAAAAATGTTGCACTGGTGTCAGAGTGGAACTATTAACTCATGTTTGAAATATAATTGCTAAACTTTTTGTATAAGGAGTGAGCCTTCCTAGAAATTCTCTTGTAGGTAGATAACAAAAACTGTAAAACTGCTCCTTTCCAAAAGTTCTACAAACAAAACAGATGTGAGGCAGCCCAGATTGGTGAGGAAGATTAGCCCAGTGCTGATTCAGTCAGTGGAGAAGAGATAAAACATAATTTTTGCCAGCTCCCAGTACAGTGAACAATTCTCTTGGCCACATCTCCAAATAAGAGATGACACTGACTTACATCTAAGATTACATGAAATTTCTCTGTAAGCTTCTCTTATACATTCATTCCCCTAGAAATCTGTCTGCTTCCTGACAGAAGTCTCTTAACGACTGCTTTCTTTATATCACTTTTCTCTTTCACTCATTTTCTTGCTATGCTTTTTATTAAACAAAATGCTACACACAGCCAGACTATGAGATGTGCAGCCCACATATAATTTCTTTTAAAGCTAACTGCTCTCACACTTTCTCCTATCTACTGGTCAAAAATATATAGTTTCCATCTGATTGTGGCTCTACTCAAATTTTTATGCAGGGTTGATTTGGATTTTCCAGCTCAATCACAGCAGGAAAGATAAACTCTGAACCACATGATGATGTTGGCAGTGTCAGACAGTGAAAATGAAGTCTCCGGAGGATACCAATTGACAGTGACATTTCAACACTTGGATTGCTGAAGAATGGGCTTGCACAGAAAAAACAAAACAAAACAAAACAAAACAAACAAACAAAAAAAAACAACAACATTATGGGGCAGAAAGAAATGTTAGAAGTGTTGAAAGTTGAAAGCACAGTGACAAAAGTAGACATTTGCAAATGGAAAGTGTCTATTTTACTTATGCATCTCTTTACAGAACAAGTGTAGGCTGACCTTAGAAACTTCCTGCCCTCCAAAAATACCACCTTCTGTTTCCAGGAGTTGTAAGTGTCTCAACCATATTTTATGAAGAGTGACTGAGAGCAAAGAAAGGTTGCAAACAAGCTCTGGAAACAAGGGCATGTCACCTGGGAAGAGTACGGGGATGCTGTCTGTACTTGTAGACGTGGGATCAGGAAAGCCAAGGTGAAGGTAGAACTGAATTTGGCGAGGGATGTGAAGAACAGTATGAAGACATTCTACTGGTACATTGGCCAGAAGAGACAGGCCAAAACGGGTGTACTTCCTTTGGTAAAAGTAAAAAGAGAGCTGGCTTTAATGGATGAAGAGAAGGCTGAGGTACTGAATGAATTCTTTGCCTTGGTCTTCACTGGCAGCCAGGATTCTATAATTTCTCATGTCCCTGAATCCTGTATCCCCAAACCTCTACGTGGGGACCAGGGGAGTAAATCTCCACTGTAAGAGCAGAGCAAGTCTGAGACCACCTCATGAGACTGACTGCATACAAGTCTATGGAGCTGGATGGCATGCATCCCAGGGTTCTGAAGGAGCTGGCTGAGGTGGTTTTTCCCATTTACATGAAAGGGATCAAGGAGGACCTGAGGAACTACAAGCCAGTAAGTCTCACTTCTGTGCCTGGGAAGATCATGGAACAGATCCTCCTGGATGACATGATTGATCACATGAGTAATAAGCATGTTATCTGAGACAACCAGAGTGGCTTCACCAGGGGAAGGTCATGCTTAACCAATCTGGTGGCCTTCTATGATGGAGTGACCGCATGGTGACCAGGGGAAGACAACCGATGTCATTTACCTGGACTTGAGCAAGGCCTTTGAAATGGTTCTCTACCACATCCCTAGAAAGGATAGATAACAGCAGGACAAGGGAAAATGGTATTAAGTTGAAGGAGGGAAGATTAAGGTTGGATGTCAGAGGGAAGTTCCTTACTATGAGAGTAACAGCTGCCCAGAGATGCTGTGGATGACCTGTCCATCCCTGAAGGCTGGTTCAAGGCCAAGTTGGATGGGGCCCTGGGTAACCTGGTCTGGTATTAAATGTGGAGGTTGGTGGCCCTGCCTCTGGTGGGGGGGTTGAAGCTTCATGATCCTTGAGGTCCCTTCCAACTCGGGCCATTCTAAGATTCTGTGATTCTGTGATATAAAGTGGAATTAAGGTTGTTTTGTTCTGGTTTGACTAACAAGATGTAAAAAATTAAAATTATACCTCTTCTATGAGATTTTGTAATGAAGATGGTCTTTTTATGCATTTTTTTTCTTTACACCTGTATTACACCAACACAGTTCCATGCCCTTGATTAATTCTAACTCACACCGTTACCAGCCTGAAAAAGAATTCCTTAAGGACAATGTGGCATTAAGAAGCAGGCATTCTATTGTATAGCACTGGATGTATGGGGCATAACTCCACCTAATTGTGCATTCCTGGCACGAAAGATCTTCTGCTAATTCTCATTATTTGTGTTACATATGTAAATATCTTCCTGGACAGTACATACATATTTAATACTTCCCCTGAAATAATTAGCATAGAGTTCCGCCTCCTTGCATACCCTTAGACTTTTTGTACTGGTGGTCCTGGGACCAATGGTGGTTGTCTTAATTCATTCTTTATCTGAACTCTCTGGTCCTTTTACCTTATTAGGGATGGAAAGTTCCTTTTGTGGGATGCATTGCTGACTACAGAAGCAAGGACTAGATCTTAATGGTACTTATCTTCAGAGTGGCTTTGTGGATTGGCCTTGCTTTGTAGGCAGGAACTCTGCAAACAATCTATCTCCTGTTATCTAAAACAGTCGCAGTGCTCCACAACAATTCCCCCCTTTCAGACTTCTAAAGTTACAGATTTTGGTAGTCTCACTATGCAATTTTTATAAAAAATCCAAAATTAAATTTCAACAGACCCTATTTCTAGCTTCCCATTTCATTAAAACAATTCATCTCTTAAGGATACATTGCAGAATTACCAAGATGCCAAAATAAATAAATAACCACACCCACTGTGCTCATTGCCTTTTTAAGCTACACTGATGAAGTTTCACATTAATTCCATACATTATTTTCTTTACACAGCCCAAACACCTAAGACTATGATGATTATTAAATCAAGAAATATCTACCTTTCTAATAATGAAGCAAGCTATCCTCTTAAGAATCATTCTCCTATCACCTGGGGGATTTTATTTAGACAATTTTGTTTTTTGACTGTTTTCTGCTTGCAGATCTTGTGTAATACTAAGGATATGAATACAACAGTGTTCTTTGTCCAGCTTTAAAAATCCACACACCCCTTGTTCTACAAAGAAACTACGAAGTCTTCATCTGAATTCTAAAGCTAAGGGTTGCTTGGCTCATGATTCTTCCTGATTCCTGAAAGGTGCTTACAGCAGAGCGGGGCTGGTCTCTTCTCATTGGCGACAGGTGACAGGACAAGGGGAAATGGCCTCGAGTTGCACCAGGGTGAGTTTAGGTTGGATATCAGGAAAAACTTCTTTACAGAAAGGGTGGTTAAACACGGGAATGGGCTGGCCAGGGAGGTGGTTGAGTCACCATCCCTGGATGTGTTTACAAACTGTTTGGATGTAGTGCTCAGGGACATGATTTAGCGGAGGGCTGGTAGTTAGGGTAGTATGGTTAGGTCATGGTTGGACTGGATGATCTTTAAGGTCTTTTCCAACCTTAGTAATTCTATGATTCTGTGATTCTATGATCTACCCAGTTCAACCTTCCTACTTCTTTCTAGGTGTTGCATCTCTGAATATGCTTTACGTCTTTTACAGTAACTTCAGTAACTTCCTATCCTGAACATTCTAATTCTAAATCTGCTTTCCCTATCCCAGATTCACTTTCAGAATATACTGAGACTTGGTGTGATCTGTCATACAAAAATTCATAGGGGTTCATTTGGACACCTGTCTGACTAATTTGCCTTGTTGAGGTCTGATACATTTTCTCCACACCACCACTCAATTGAGAGTGACAGGAAGCGTAAATCCTGTTCCATTCCTGAAGTTTATCACTTCAGCAAGGAAGTAAGGTCCCCTTATCCTAAGACATGCATATAGGGACTCCAAAACTTAGGATCATCTTTTCTGAAAGACGTTTTTCAACCTCCCTTGCTCTCTTGGGCAGAGAAGGCCTCTGATAATCCTAATAAAGAATCTATTAGTCTCGATATGTACCACTATCCATATTACTGTGGTAATTAAAAAAATCTACCCGCTAATAATCTTTTGGATAATTTCCTTCCTTCATTGCTCTGAGTGGATGTCATTTAGGTTGATGAGGATTGTTTATCAAGAATAGTTCCTATCTATTCACAACACTGTTTTTGTTCCTGCCACTCACACACTTAAAACCATGATATCTAATACTTTCGATCATTGCCTCTGCTCTCAAATGAGTCAACTGATTATAACCTTCTGCCAGTTTCTTCATCTGTTCATCCTGCAATAAGGCCATCAGTTCAGCTTTTTGTGCTGAGATACTGGCAGACAAAACTTTGCCCTCTACCTCCTCATCTTGGGTCACTACAGCATAACCTGCTTTTCAACTCTCTGCTTTCAGAAAGCTGATGCCATCTACAAACAGCTCCCAGTCCACCTCCTCAGAGGCAGTATCTCACAGGTTATCTCAGTTGGAATCCTTCTCCTCAATAGTTTCCAGTCATGTTCCCTCTTGCACTCGCTGTTACATATACTGCAGGGTCCATAAAGTTAGGTAATTTCAGTCTGATGTCCTCTTGTTCCAGTAATACAAGATTGGTATTTTAGCATTCTCCTGTGGTACTGATGTCCCCCTTCTTGTTCCAGGACACTTGTGACAACATGTGGCACTATTATTGACACCCTTTTTCCCAGAGTCATTTCCCTAGCCTCCTGTGTTATGGGTTATAGCTGATGAGTACATGAGCTGGCAGTGCATGCTTGCAGCTCAGATGGCCAATCATATCCTGGGTTTCATCAAGAAAAGCATGACCAGCAGGGCAAGGGAGGTGCCCCTCTGCTCTGCTCTCATGAGACCCCACCTGGAGTGCTGTGTCCAGTTCTGGGGCTTCATCAGACTGGGTGAGGGAGCTGGGACTCTTCAGCCTGGAGAAGTCCCCAAGGAGACCCTGTAGCAGCCTTCCAGTACTTGAAGGGGATCTACAGGAAAGTTGGGGAAGGGACTTTTTTTTATAAGGGACATTTTAATGTAGCGACAGGATGAGAGGAAATGGCTTTAAACTGGAAAAGTGTAGATTCAGATATCTAAATATTAGGAATATGTAATATTTAAATATTAGGAAGAAATTCTTTACTTTGAGCATGGTGAGGCACTGGAACAGGTTACACAGAGAAGCGGTGAATGCTCCCACCCTGGAGGGGTTCAAGGCCAGGCTGGATGGGGCTGTGGGCAACCTGGTCTAGAGGGACGTGTCCCTGCCTATAGCAGGGGTAAAGTCCTTTCCAAGCCAAACCCCTCTATGATTCTATGATTCTATGTTCTGCAGTTTGCAAGCAGTGTTCAGATGTGTTTGCCTCATCAAAATAGACAACAATTGCACTGCATCATCCTTTTCCTTTCCCATCTGATATTTAGTCAATACCTGGGTTATTCAGGTCCCACTTAGCTGAGGGGTAGTTATCGTCTGCTATTCTCTGTTATGCTCCCTGAGCATGGATTCTCTCTTCTTCCTTCGCTTCTAATAAGATTATCAGCAAAACATCCAGTATTACTTGCAAATAATTCCAGTTTGGATCTTGAGTTCTAATTATAGTTTCCATCACCTTAGCTACCTTATCTGTGTCCTTCCTGAGTATTCTGGACAATTCTTTCCACAGACACAAATCTGTATCTGCTTCTGGATCCTAGAGCTTGCATCAAAGGTGCCCACTGTACTTAAAACAAATCTCTCACTCTCCCTCTTGCTGACTAATTTTCTTCTCCAAAACTCAAACATATTTCAAAATCTATCTCCTCCGTGCTTAACCCCAAACTTGAACCAATTCAAACATCTATGTATTTCTCTTCCTCCATTTCCCCTTTGCTCCCATCTACCCCATTTTTTTCTCTTGTTGATATCTAATCCATGCTTTACTGGTGCTGTAGAGTGAGAAGCAGTGCTTACAGGATTTCTGACGTTCCTTTTCTAAGACCAGCACCATGTAATGGCTTAGCATAAGACCACAATCTTTTCACAGTGCTGGGATCAGCATCTCTCATTGAGAACCCCTCAGTGCTGGCTGGATTATCCAGAGGTCCCACAGACCTGCAAAGTTCAGAGGCTGTGTCCCACCCGGGTCAGCAAAACTGTTACTGGACAAAAATGCAAGTCTGAAAAAGAATTCCTTAAGACCAATGTGGTATTAAGAATCAGGCATTCTTTTATTACAGCTCTTTGTTTTCTTCTGACTCCTGCATTTAGGTTTTTGTTTTTTTTCCAAGCTCTAAGTTGCATTTCTCTTGCTATTTAAAAATAAATAAAAAAATAAATAATAGTGTGAGAAAACAGAAGAGCATATTCAAGCCACACTAAAACTTCTGTTTGATCCCTCCCACCCTCTTTTCTCCTTCTCTTTCTTCTTTCTTTTCATTGACATTTCCTATGATGAGCACTCAGAACGAATAACTATTGCCTCTCCTGTCAGTTTTGTTTTGTCAGCTCTGAATGCTAGTTCTTGCTTTGCCATTTTCAAGGTCTCTTTCAATCCCTTGAACACAGCTGGGGCTTCAATCAAGAGCTCACACCGTGAAGAAGCTGGCAGTTGATCCCCAACCAACTATGTGGAAGATATATAATATATTTCACAGTGCACAGTGGAATACCCTTTTCATTTCATCATTGAGAAGCTGCTTGACTCACGAGCGCTATACAAAAATATTAATAATGTCCCATTCTCCTGGAGGATGTGAACATTTGGGGTTTGAACTTCACTGACCTCTGCTTGTCAGATTGATGCGACTTTAACAAATTCAATAAAGGAAACCTTTTTGTTACTCAGTTTATGGTTTCATTAGCTTCACTTCTGAGAATGTTTTTTAATCAATTCTCGGAAAAAAGTTGTGGGAATTGAAAGGTATAAAGAGAGTCTGTGGGTAACCAGCATCAAAGAACTGCATAATTGAACTGCGTTACAGAAGTGTTCCTAAAAGATCTGAATGATTTTACCTTTTAATCCTGAATTTTATTTCAGTTTTCAAAAGCATTTCAGAAAGCTCTTGCTTCTGTCATTACGTGTTTACTTTTTAGTGTATTAGTTTATGCAGACTGTTATTAAGTCACACAGCATTCCTGTTAGCATAAGGAAGGAGCAGCATGTGTGCAGTCTGAATGAAAGCTTGAGAATATTACAAGAGGTTTTGCACCGATTTCTGTCTTTGGAGGAAAAACTCATCTGTCAGTAAGGCACGAGGAGCAGGACTGATGCCTGAGGACGTCTTGTGAGGAAACAATTTTTGTTCTGATTATGGAAAAAAAAAAAGGGGAGTGGGGATTGCTGAAGCCAGTGTGAGCACAAGAAATCTGACAATCACCTTCTTTTTCCTAAGCCAGATAGGATCTCTGTGGTATGACTTTCTCTGCTTATCTGGACCATTGTGATTCTCTAAGGTGATTGAGGTCTCTAGTTCCCAGTAGTCTCACTGATCAACGATCTTAGCACTATAGCAAGAGAGTGCGTTCAGTGCTGCTTTACTCTTATGCAATGGTTTAAGGGTTACAAAGCACATTCTTTCTTGGTTTACATGCACAATCATCTAAAGTCATGCTCTTATTAGCACATTTGCTTTTAAAATGTACACATTTTAAATTATGTTAGAAATGTTCATTAAAAGAGAGAGAGAGAGAGAGAGAGAGAGAGAGAAGTTTGCCCCCTTGTTAAATAGGGCATAAGTATTCTTTCTTACATTCACCATTTTGGGATCACAGAAAACAAAGGCACAGGGAGCTCTTAGAATTGTAGATAATATACTGAAAAGAAAGCATCCATCTTCTTGCAAAAAAAAATCCAAAGCCCACTTAGTAACGGATTTGGGGGGACCCTGCATTTTTGCTTTAAACACAGAAACCTGCCAGATGGAGTCCATTTCCAGTAATGCCTAAAGTGAGAGGAATGTGCGCTATTTACAGAAAACTGGATGTTGAAGAGGTTTGGAGTGTACATACATCTCTTTTCTCCTTAATATTTTATATTCTCTCTGTTTCCCCATTCTCTTATTCCCCTGCATGAAATGGCTAGTTTAGCAAGTTAAGATGTCAGTGTGAGTTTCCTTTGCTACAAAGGAGACATGCCACTGTCAGCCACTGATCTAACAGCAGGAACACTGGCCTGATAGCTGAAAGCTGTTCAGAACTGTCCTTGGGCTTTTTTTCTTTCTTCTTCACCTCTTCAGACTAATCATACCTGTCTGGGGAATAGCCCCTTATCTTAACAACCAGATGCTGATTGTAAACAAATTGCTTTTCTCTTAGACAATTCACCTTGCAAATTTTCCAAATGCTTGTTCCAAATATTAGTTCACTGTGAAGTAAAGCACACAGCACACATTTTACGAAGGCTTAAATGCAGCATTCCAGCCAACATTTATAATGGTAAGACATAGGGTTACCATAGTGAGAGCTGGTCAGTCTGAGAATGCTTTCAGTATAGCTAATGAATTGACATGCATAATTTTGCAATTACTTGACCAAAGGGGAGACAGTTCCCATCTTTAGTTTCTCTAATTTTATTTTAAACATAACAACTTAGCATGTGTATTCTGCTGTATACTTAATTCATACAGAAATGATACACTAACTAGATTTAAACATGTTTGCGTGGAACAAATATTTTGGTTGTTTTACAGATTTGCGAGGATTGTACTGAATTTAAATGAAAGGTTCACTTTTCTGAGTCTGTACACACTACTGACGTGAATGAACTGCTCTGGCTGAGCATAAATTGCAGATGCCACATTTTCAGACGCTTTAAACTTCAGTTATTAAATAGCCAATGGCTGAAACACCCTGGCTTAAAAAATAATAGCTTTCCTGAGAATTTAATTAGGTCATCTACAAGGGTTATCTCTGACTCTCCAAAATTAGCTTTGTTGCAGACACTTGGGAGGACAATTAAGACCAATCTTATTAGCATGGAAGGTTAAAACTCCAGCACTGTCTTGTATCAGGACATAATCTTTCATGCTTCACGGCTCTGGTTTTCACAATGAGCTGCAGTGGAAGCAGCACTGGGGGAAGGGAAAAGGGCAGATCTGGAAGAGCTAAATAAATATCCAGTTTAAGGAAGTTCCTTCAGGCTTTTTATTCAATGACCCTTATAAACATTGCTCAGAAGAAGAAAGAAGGCTGGTGGGGATTGGTAAACTACAATTAGATTCAGTAATTTCCCTTAACTGAATTTGTAACATGATGTTTAAAGAACAATGTACTTCTATGATGCCAAAACACAATTTTATTTCTTTACATGTTTGTTTGTTTATCTATTTAGTATAAGAGTGTTTAATGAGTACTGCAATAAAGAGTTCCTGTGGTAATCAGGTATAATTTTATCCTATGAAAAGGTTTTGTTTCAATTTTGGTTAAGAAATACCAGTCTTCAACAGCTGCAAGGATGTTAAACATTAAAGAAGTGAGAATAAGGATGTGCTCTCATGAAAGCTATGAAGATTTCACATTTCCTAATCCCTAGTTAAAAACACACAATATATTATGCGGCTGTTCAGCACCGCCTGTTTTTAGAATTCACATACTAAATTATTTGTGAAATTTTTCTTTCACAAAGATCACTGGCATATAAATCTGCATTCTGCTACAATAAAGGGAAGCTGTTCTATCTTTCTTGCTGGCTACACACAGCCTTTTCATAGGAAGCCTCCTACCCACATGCATTGTGAAATAACAAGTAAAATGACCCTGCAGGGTCATGGGATAACACTCATGGGTTGCTGCTTGGTTTTTTTGTGTGTTTGTTGCTGTTGTTGTTGTTGTTTTGGTGTGTGTGTGTTTTTTGGTTGGTTTTCCTGTGTTTTGTTGTTGTTGTTTAAGTGGCACCTGCTGCGAGTTTTTCAGTATAAATGCACAGTTCTTGCAGCAAATCACAGATGTTTTACGCACTGAAAAAAATGGACAGGAAGCAATCACTAAAGAAAAAACAAAACCAGAGGAGAGAGGGCAAAAGAGGAGAGAAAAAACTTTGAGTTTTATTTTCTTTACGTTTTCTTCATAGCAGAGTCCTGGTGCTCTACAAACCTTTTAGTTAAATGCTTGTTTAGCAGATACAGGATGTCTTTGCTTTCATTACGCTTTCCCTTTACAAGCATCAAGCCAGTCTGATTGTTTTTCCAGTAGAAAGGTGGGGAATGGGCAGTTCATTTTACTTTTCCTCTTAAAAGCTCAAAAGAAAATGAAAACAAAAATGCAGTAATACAATGATAACTGTTTATATTTCTAATTTCCCTGTTTTTCTTAAGCCTCTCTCCAAACTGTCATAGATGACAGCCAACATCTCTACTAAGGAAGTGGAGAAAACACTATGTAAGCTGTTCTTTCAGATACTATACTGTTTTTATATTACATCAAACTTCTTGTATCACCTCAGCCTCTCACAGTTCTTCCACGTAAATCTGGTTTAATTCAGCTTTGTTGAGATGGATATGGAGGTGGGTATTAGTCACAAATACAAAATTCTTAGGAAGGAATAATATAACCATAGAATAGCCTGGGTTACAAAGGCCCACAGTGCTCATCCTGTTCCAACCCCCTGCTATGTGCAGGGTCTCCAACCAGCAGCCCAGGCTACCCAGAGCCACATACAGCCTGGCCCTGAATGCCTGCAGGGATGGGGCATCCACAGCCTCCTTGGGCAACCTGTTCCAGTGCGTCACCACCCTCTGGGTGAAAACCTCCTGCTAAGATCCAACCTAAACCTTTCCTGTCTCAGTTTAAAACCAGTCCCGGTTGTCCTATCACTGTCCATCCTTGTAAACAGTCTTAACCCCTTCTGTTTATATGTTCCCTTCAAATATTGAAAGGCCAAAGAGGGAAAAGCTTGAATGAAAAAAGATTGTCATTTTTTTAAATGTTGATATTTATGATTTACTGAAAATAGGATGCACATAAACAGGCCCTCTGATACTGTAGGGAATAAATTCTCATCAAAGTGTTTTTCCAGTGACATAGGATCTTGTAAGCTATTATTAATAGTCTGGAACTGGCTACCCAGTGAGGCTGTGGATGTCCCATCCATCTCTGGAGGTGTTTGAGGCTGGGTTGGATGGGGCCCTGGGCAATCTGGTCTGGTATTAAATGTGGAGACTAGTGGCCCTGACTGTTGTGAGAGAGTTGGAACCTGATGAATTCTGGGGACCCTTCTAATTGGGACATTCTTTGATTCTATGATTAACTATGTTAAGGACAGTAAGAGAGGCAGCCCAGAAGGAAGACTGTGAGTACAAGACTGTGGCTGCAGTCCCTCACAGTAATGACCTGATGAATAAGTCCGAAGCACCATTCCCCACAGCATCTTGGTTTGTGTTAGGAAGGAGTCTGAGGAGTTTATACAAATTTCAGAATGGTTTAAGGACATGAACACATGATCAGCTTTTCTCTGGACAAATGAAGAAAATGGCTCAGAAGCAAACAATTTCTAGCTATCAAAGTGGTCAAAAGGAGATCTCCAGGATGAGTTTACTTCAGTTTTCTCCCCTACTGTGTATACCTTTCATTATTTAGTTTCATTTTTTTTATGACTATTCTATATCCTTCTGCCTAAGATTGTAAAAATATTTCCCAAAAGGAAGTCCCTGGGGATAGTATGCCTCTTCTGACTTCAAACAACACAGGATGTGCTTGGCAGACAGGACTGATACCTCTTGCAAGTTAAGAGCATCATGGCAACTAGGGTGAATGAATTATTAGAGCAATGGTGCCTGCAGCCAGCAAGAACTGAAGACAGAAGGATCTAAGTCTTTTATGGGCAAACCAACATTTGCTCCACAACAGAGACATGTCTTCAAGTTCTGCTAGTTTTATAGGAGTTAGTATTTTATTGAATTCTGGTCCAGTAAACCAACACAATGGACCTCTTTAGAGTTTTATTTTGTACATGTATATGTAGTTAATGAGCATATTTCCAGCAAGGATATGCTGTTTTACTACTTTGTACAAAGCAATTTATGGTGTCCATCCATTCACTAAAAGATTACAGGCTGCCCTTGTACAACATGCAGCCTTTTCAAAAATACAGATATAATCCAAGAAAAGCCTTTCCTAAGAAAGAAAACGGCTGTGATGGCCTTCTTACTAATGTGTATAAATCTAGTATTTAACAATCTATATCATGAAATAAATCTTCTTCAACCTTAGTGGCATACCTGTCAGTAATTATCCATTACAGCCAGACTGGTCTTAGGTAAAAAGACAAATACAAGGGTGTGTAATACCATTTTGAAAGAAGAGTTCAAAAATTAGGTTGGCACAATTACACTGGAGATCTTTTTCCTTTGTACAACTCTAAGTACATCTTATAGGGCTTCTCTTGTAACACAACTGTAGACCTTGTGTAGGGAATGCGTGAATTAACTGTTTATATTTCCAACATAAGGAAAAATTGAATCGCTTTCTGCCCAAGGCTGTAAAATTCTTAACTTTACTGTAGTAAAATTATAAGTCCACCTTTGATTAACGTGTGAAATTTAAGACTGTTGGATTTTTCCTTTTGTTTTATTTTTATAACCTTTTTCTGTGAACCTTTTTGGGTAGTCTGATTTGCTTCTTTGTTTCACTAGCTTTACACTGTGTTTTAAAATACTTTTTTAAAAATGTTCGTTCTTATCAGAATTTAAAGTGAGAATGAATTGGTTTTGTGGAGTAAAAATGACAAAAAGTAGTTTTGTTGAGTTAAACCTACACAGCAGACACATGTCAACACAAGCTAAGCAAACCTGAACTTGATCCAGTGTAGAAGCTGCGTGACCACATTACCATGACACAGAACCCAAGATTATAAGACCCGTTAAGAGGCACTAAAGTAGTTAGGCAACTTTAGGATCAGCTGGCTTGGAGAGTAGCTTATGTTTGTCAGGAAAAGACAATATAGACAGGACTTTGGATCTCTCAACTGTGCTGGTTCAGCCTGTACTCTGCATGCTTTGCAAGTCAGCATAGGAAAGCATATGAAGCTGGCAAATGGGAAAGTTTCAGATCTTAGACAGGTTATATAGGAAATAGAGTAGCATGTGCATGTTCTAATCACTGCTCTTTCAACTTATTCCATAAATAGACTGATTTCAAAGACTGTAAATAACACTTGAATATTTGGCATAAATGCTTGTAAGACTAAGGCAAAGCTAACTGTTGTTCAGGTCTTTCATATTTTTCCTCACACTTAAAATATATGTTTTCCTCACTTCAAAGCCACTTTTTGCAAATGGTTTGTTATCTCTTATCATTTTTCAAGGGTGCCAGAATCCATACTTATTTTAATTGCATTTTGCAACTAGACCTTGGATTGAAATTCTGCTGGTTTACTTCTCTGTGACATTATCTTCCTTTTTTTTTAGTTGTTTTATTTTTCTTTCCAGGACCTAATTTCTGGAGGCCTCCCTCCCTTTTGAAATTCACGGTGTTGGATTGCTGCTGAATACGCAAAGTTAACACAGCTAGAAAGCTATATTACATCCAGATTAGATAAAGACTTTCTAAGGCTTGTGAGTGTAATTCTGTAGGCACCTGAAGGATGACATACTTTTATTCAGCTGACCACAAAAAGGCTTTGAAGAAACTGATTCTCTGGAAGGGCACAAGCAGAGCAGAGGATCAGCTTCCTCTGTGTGTGATTTGCATGACTTCTAGTGTACTTTACATTAAGTCTTACTTGATCTTCCATAAAATGAATTCTTTAATAAATTGTTCTTTACTTAGATCACATTGACAATATACTATTATAAGTATTCTTCCGAGTATTCCCAATGATAAATAAATAAATAAATAAATAAATAAATAAATAAATAAATGACAATTTATCTATGAAGAGGAAAAAGCATTTGAAATAATGTTGGGTATTTTGCCAAGACTGTCAGAAGAGTAACACTTCCACTTTCTCAGCTCTGTCTCATTAAAATTGTATTCTAATTCTGCCTCAACTTGGTCTCTTTGCTCCATAAGTCATTGCCTGCTCATTACTTGTAGTGTGAGAGATGAAATTTATTCAAACCTGATAGCAGGGATGAAGAATTGAAAGGCAGGCAGCTGCGAGAAGTGAAATTAGCTTATTCTAATTCTTCTTTGACAGGATTTTTTTCATTGCCATGGGTTACTATAAGTGTCAGTTTGGATTTGTGGTATAACCTGTATTCAATTTGTTGTGTTATTGTAGTGTTTTTTGTTTATTTTTTTGTTTTTTTGTTTTGTTTTGTTTTTGTTTTTGTTGTTTTTTTAACAGTTCTAAATTCTAAACTATACTTCCCTTTGTCACGTTGAATGAAATAATGTTCAGTGTCTGTGTCAGTAATAACTTCACATATTACTTGTTACGGTGGTCTGTAATTTTTTTATCATTATAGTTCTCTGATAAATATTAAATTTTTTTGCAACAGTTTTGAAGCAGGTTCTTGAGCTCAGTATAGGTAAATAGGATACAGCCAGTAAGTAAAATGCAATATATTTTACATGCAACACAGAGGGGAGCTGAGCTTTGTAACTCAAATAGTCTCTCCCAGGCTTTGAATGTCAAAATAATACTCTCAGGAATTTCTAATTTTGAGTATAAGAGAGTATTAGAAGCAAATTGACTTAAAGCACAGCACTTTTCCATTATAAAATTGAGTTGTTAAGGAATTATATGGTCTAATTACTGAACTTCGTATTTTTGACTACTTGGATTATGAACAGATATTGTCATTAACTACCTAATTAAATTGACTGCAATAACAAGCAGTAATTTAGAAATATGTTCTAAATTAGTTTTTATATTAAAGCAAAGTCTTTGTTGATCTGTGCATGTGATTAATGTCAAGTGTTATGAATTAGCTCAGGAATCTCTGGTGGAGGAAGGGCATTCAAAATAGAAGTATCTGTCTGTATGATAGAAACCGATGCAGACAGGAAAGCAGTTTCTATTCACTTAAAATTTTGGATGAGAAAATGCTAATAAGGATGTATATATGTATTTTCTGGAAGCATGCAACATAATTCTCAGTGCATAGAGAGTACACTCTCTGAAGGCAGAACTTTTTTTTTAACTGCAGTATATTTGATTCTCTTACCCAGAAGCTCCCTGCTTGTTACTTTACATTTTGCTACTCTGCACATGGAGCATAGGGCTCTTAATCATTACATTATTATGTCATAAATGCCTTCAAGTAGCCCAGCTGTTAATATCTAACGTGGCCTTTTAATCAAACACTGTGTCTTAAAAGCTTTTAAGAGCATAAACTCAAAAATGCTCTGTGTGTTTTATTTTGATTTGTGGTATTGTGTTTGTTAGGTAGGTCTGATGGTTGTTTTTAAAACTACACACTCTTAGATGCTACATTATCGTTTTTTTTTCTTCACATCATTTGAAAAAAAAAAATGTTCAACATTTGTATTCAAAATATTAAGTGAGAGTAAGCTGACCATACCTCCATTCAGACCAAACTTTGACCAAGATGCTCAGCGGAAAATGTGTTACTGGGACAGAAAACTTGATTAGTAAAGCGAGTCTTTATACTACGTTTGCTTTCTCTTCCTTTGTAATCACTGTAGCTTCCTTCTTCTGTGCTCCTTGTTCATTCCTTGTCTGTTAGATGCTTTATTATTTGTCCATGTTTACACAGAGAGAGGTGAAAGCACAAACAACACTATCACAGCAGTGAGAAAGAGAACTGCTGTACATCTTTAAGGGGAAAAACTTTCAAGATGTTGTTGTATAAGTTATCTTAACTAGGTCATCTTAGATAAAACCCAGAATACAGATAAACTCAGTCTGCAGCAGTGCAAGCGTAGCCATTTTTGGTAATCTCAGCCGAGGATGGGCAAGATGTCACCTCAGGCATCAGTCTTACAAAAACATAACAAAAACCCTGTTTGGGAAAAAAATGGAAGATGGCAAGAACAACATTTTCTGTTTTAGTTATTTGTATTAACAGAAACAACAACAAAAAGTCTTTGGTGATGTAAAACTTCTAGCACAGATTCAGGTAAGGGTTGATAGACTATTACTAACATCAGTTTTGCCTTTCAAAAGCCACCTAAAAACTGTTTTAAGAGAAAATCACACTTGATAAAAATCATTGTATATGGCACAGCTACATATGCTTGCAGACTTGTCCATAAATCAGGCAGCAAATTAAAAATATAGTTTTATTTATCTTGTTTACATGGATAAATAAGAACCAGAATTTGTATCTACCTGATTCAAATGAAATCTCAGTAAATAGCCTGTTTTTCAGTTTGATTATGAAAAATCCAAACACACCCTCTTTGTGCTAATTAAAAACGATGTTTTTTAAAGGAAACAACTTCCCTAAATAAAAAAATTGAGTTGAACAAGATATTCTGTTTTATAGGATAGAAAGAAATCTCACAGCCATGACATTGCAGCACATCTTGACTCATATATCTCTCAGGATAAATTGGCTAAATACACTTCACCTTGAGCCTTAAAAGGTCCTTCTCAGGAAGCAGAAGGTTCTCTGGTGTTTTTATTTTTTTTCCTTAAAAATGAATAAATCCACTGAAGGGAGGATGGTACAAAATGGTACAAAATGCAAATGAAATACTTGTATTTAAGAAGGGAAGTGATCAAGACAAGAATTAACCTCGGGAACATGCAAAGCTTTAGAATGGATTGCAGATGAAATAACAGTTGAAAATACAAAGGTAGGTAGAAGGAGGAGAAAAATTCATCATTAGGTTTTACAGTTACTTCCTAGTGGATTAAGTAATGTTTTTCTGTGTTTACATAATCTTGTATGTTATCAAAGTACGTTATAAAAGGATAGATTAACTTATCTATCATGGCTATTATCGTTTCTCATGGCATGCTTTCGGACAGATTACTATAAGTTTGTCAATGTTCTTTACCTGTTAGTGTTCAGAAGACAATTGGATTATTCCCAAAATAATATGCTTTTTAACTTTTGCTAGTCATGAGTGGTCTGGTAGTTGAACTCGATATCTTTGTAGGTCACTTCCAAATGAACTATTATTCTATTCTATTCTATTCTATTCTATTCTATTCTATTCTATTCTATTCTATTCTATTCTATTCTATTCTATTCTATTCTATTCTATTCTATTCTATTCTATTCTATTCTATTCTATTCTATTCTATTCTATCCTATTCCATTCCATTCCATTCCATTCCATTTTATTCTATTAATTCAGAGAATTAATATAGCCTTTCAATAAATAACTAAATAAATAAATAAATAAGCAGTTGATAAAGCTGTGAAAGGAACAAAGCATAAAGAAACAATTATAACAGACATCAGCTGGACTCAGTGACCCAGTAAGCCATATCCTCATCATATGTATTACCAACTAGTATCAAAAACTTGTAGGAAACTCTAAAAAGGAGGTCTCAGTCTTGTATAGTCTGATGGGCACACAAGCATCCTGAATTTTTCATATTTATTCAGATATTAATCTGTGCATAGGAACAGGTAGCACTTCATAAGTAGGAAATAAGAAACTGGGGGATTAAACAAGAGCATTACTAAGAACATGCATTATAATTGCTGGGGATTAACAAGGAATGTCACATCTGAGTCACTGTGACATTACATGTACCAGATCTGTTCATTTGACAAATTGACTTAATTCTTCTGAAACACTGACTGCAACAGGACCGTTTTCTTGCTGAGAGGCTGGCAATTGTTTACCGTTATGAGCAACTTCATAAATGAGTTTACAGGCAGAAATCAGTTGAGGTGGAAACAGAACATAAATCTCAGAAAGATGTATTACCGAAAATGGCAGTGAAATGGCACAAATGTTTGTTAAATGTAAAATAGCAGTTTGATGAGAAGATTCTTATGGATGATATGTTGAGGATTGCCTATATATAGCAAAGGCAAGGAGCAACAACAGGAGACATTTAATAAGACTTGCATGTTGCCCTTTTGCTAAGTGAAATTGAACAGTTTCAAAAGAAAAATAAAATGGTCTGTCCTTAGTAAAGCCAAGGAAGGTAAGATTAGATAGAGTGCCAACAAAGAAGGCACTGAACACAAAGTTCTGTTGGAAATTTTACACAAGAAAATAGAATTCTCATATTAATGGGAATCATTAGCTTCTGGGCAGGCTTTCTGTACTGCTTAAGTAACTGAAGTGCCAGGAGGTACCAATCAATATTTTTTTTAAACTATACACAGACCCAACCCTACATTTTCTGAGGGGGTGAGGCAGAAGAGGGGGGAAACAAACAAAACAACAAACAAAACAAGATGGTTCATTTCAGCCAGGTCTGCATAATGCAAGTGAAGCTACTGGAAACTGTGTGCTATAAATGCAGGATAGAGTGCAACTAGGATTTCAAGTCAGACAGAAATAAAGCTGAACTTCTGAAACCAAAGAGGAAAAGCTGTAATGTTATTAGATGACTATTAGTGAGATAATATTTTCAGTCATAAACACTACCCTAGGAAATACCTGGTGACTAGGTAAATGCAAAATTAACAATTGCCTCAATTCAGCTGTTCTCCTTGCAGTGTGTGTTCAAGAGCTCAGCTTGAAGGTTTTACTGTGTAAAGAGACAGCAGGTAGAGAAGAACACTGAAAGAAATACTCTATCAGATTCAAAGATCTCCCAGCATCGCTCCCTGTGACAAGACTGTTCCTCATATTCTTTAGGGGGATTAAGTGGCCATTAAATTCCTAACAGAAAACTCTACTTGCTACTAGTGAGATGAGCTTTTGTTGAAAGCTGTGGGAGCCATTATTTTCAATGCAATCAGGACTTATCTCACCATGAAAACTCTTGAGTCTTAGCTCTTTCAGGCTTGCCTCCCAATGAATTAAAACAGAAGAAATGTTGTTAGAAATGTGAAAGTTATCCCTGTGGCCAGAGATCTGGTCTTATGAAAATAAGACAAGGATACCTTTATATTTGGGGCTAAAGGAATATGTGCAAGGTGTGTGGATTACATGTTCCAAATTATGATTATTTTATTTAGTTAAGCCCTCCCCGAAGTTCCATTTATTTCAGAATTTAAATTCTGGCAGCTTCTCTGGAATTAGCACAGTGAATGGAGAACCAAGCAAAGGATAAGAATAGATCTCACCCACTCTCTGGCTTTCATAGCTTTTTCTCCACCTTGCTTGGGCTTTAAGATCATTGAGTTGATAGTCTAAGGCAGGGAATGGTAAAATGTGATTGCCCCTGTTAGTTACATGCTCCTGATGGTAATCTACAACTCGTATTGCTCAGTTCACAGGGTCGGCAGTCAGCTGACTGGGCTGATGCCTTGGGCATAACACACACTTTGGTCATAGTCTGAATAGTGCAAATGTTCAGGCAGTGATCACAGCCTTTTGGATGAGAGTCAGCTGATCACTAAGTATGCACATGCCCTACCCACTCAGTGACCATGTACAACGAGAGAACAAGTTTGAGGCAAATTGGTAGCTCAGCAACTGCCCAGACCACTGCAGCAACAATTGTTTTAATGAAGTTCTGCAAGCAGAAAGCCACTGTAAACCAGAGACAGTGACAGTCATGAGGTAAATCTATCATTTATTGGTGGGTGAGGTATCACAGTGACCCCTCTCTATCTCAGCTGTGCCTTTGTAATCCATTCTGTTACTTTCTGTTTGATGTTTTTCTTTATATTTCATTCCTTAAAAGGAAAGGAAATAAATGAAAGTGCTAGTAGATACTGACTTTGACATACAACTTATAGGTATTCTTCCCTGCCATCCTATGTATGATTCAGAAAAGAACTAAAGTCAAGGAGAACTTAAGATACCTCCATACTTCCTGTAAACAGCACAGGGCAACAGGTATTTCTGGAAGGGCTCAGTCCCTCAACCCACTGCACATTTTCCTGCAGCTTCAGGAACTGGTAGCAACTTGCCTTTGCTGAACCATGCTTTTCTGTCAATTTTCTGGGCATCTTGAGAAGGCAGACAGCCCCTCCTCCGAAAGAATATGACAAATGCTTTCTTGGTTTTGCTGATTCCCTCTGAGTTTACCCCAGCTCAGTGTCTCAGTGCTGACTCCTTGCATATTTTCCAAGGGTTCTTTAAGGTGTAAATCTTGCCACAGTGCCCCAGCCAAATATCATTCATCTGGAATGACAGACACACATTTGCTCTAGCTGTCATTCTGTCATTCATCTCAGCTGTTGTTGCACTTAAAGAAGGCCACCGGCAATGAACTGCTACTCCAGTTGCTGAGAAGGTAGCCAAGCCTCAATCACTCTTCCTGCTTCTCAGTCCTTCTGCTAGCTCCTTTGCTTCTGTTTTGCATTTCAGTGTAGCAGCAAGACATATGGTGGAGCTGATGTTGCCAGTCCCATGTTTTGTTCCTCATTCTGTTTCTGACTTGGAACATGAGCTCAGAGCCTCAGCTTTCATAGAGCACTTTACAAAGTCCTTTGAGATCTACAGATGCAGTGGATTACTCAGATACAATTTAGAATCCCATGTTTTCTATTAAGACATGAATGACAGACATGCATTTTAATTTCACTTTTTGTAAAGCCTTATAAAATATTTTTGGAATGTAATTTGTGACCCTGTGAAAACTGACACTTGGCTTTGAAAGCAGCTTTTGCTTTTGTCCAAGTGAAACCCTTTCTGCTGATGCATAGTTATTTACAGAAATAAATGTAACTTGGGACAAGCTAAACTAAATTGAACTTTAACATGAAGGGAAAGCATGCTGGGAGTTTTGGTAGGAATAGAGCTACAAAGAAATTGCCACATTTGCTTCAAGTGTGGCTAAAACTCTAGCTTGGGAAAAGACAAAAGAGCGTAGAATTGGATAGTCACTTTATGAATGTGGATGTAATGGAGAGAGGTCATTGGTTTGAAGGTCTGTGTTAGATTCCCACAGCCCTGAACAAACAGCTCTCAGCCTTATATTTTCTAGGCTTTTGTCTTCCCACTTTGGAATTCTGACTACGATCACATTACCAAGCCAACTGGATTCACTACAAAGCTATAGTGTAGCTCTTTTTATCAGAAAGATCAAGACAACAATTGTGTGCCTACAAGAAAAGAACAACTAAAACCATCGAGCAAACATTAAAAGAACAATTCCAGAGATAGTCGCATTTGAACTGCAATAATGGGCAACATTCAGTCCTGAGATTTGAATTCTGAGTTAAGGAATTCATTACTGACTGCTTTTCCTTGTAATTATCCAAGCTGTTGGCAACATATATTTTCAGCAGCATTAATTTTACCCAACGTAATATTTTGTAGCTATGCTGAACCCCACACAATGGCAGCATTGTAAATCTACTTTATGGAGTCAGTTTTGTTTATTATGGAGTTTGTATATGAAAAAGGAAGAAATCTAAAATTTGTGTTGGCTTCTCCTCAAACCGCAGAAAAAGAAGTATTGTTTTACAAGAGCTTGTTCAAAAATATCACTTCCTGAATGTATAAGAAATATAGAATTTGTGCAGATGCATTCCGCAAGCATTCAGAGTGACCAGCTGAAAAAATATGAGTTGAGCTTTTTTTTTACCCAAGTCTCACACTTTCAAGATGTTTGAAGGTATGGGGAAAGAAGCTGCTATTTCTTATTTTCATTTTTCAATAAATGCTTAATTTTAATTTTGTGATGCCACAAAAACCATTTTAAGTTAGAATCCACATCATGACAGTAACTGAGAGTAAACATTCTCCCTTTGGTCATTGTTATTTTAGCTCTGGCACTATGAATCTAACCAGCAGAAACAGTTTCTACAAGTCATCCCGCCACATTCTAATTCTTTCCCATTAACACCCCCTTATTCGTAGATCAGGTTTTGAATGTTTAAGGGTTAATCAGTGCCCAAAGTTTTATCTTTCATTGAAGGAAAATTCCTTCCCAGTAATTTCATTTTGAATGGAGTGAACTGGACATGGGCAGTTTCACATTGTTTTTTTGGCCATTGCATGCTTACATTACAAGCTGTACATGCGATGCATGATAGAAGCAGGCTGAGTGTTGTTTAGGACCCACAACTGACAAAGGAGAGAAAATTTTCCATTTCTATTCATCACAGTGTGGATAGACACGCAGCTCTTCCTTGCCTTCTTTGCCTCCTCTGGCTTCAAAGAAGAATAGCAGCAGCCCCTGTGATCTCTATGGTGAAACTATTAGCTGAGTGACCCTTTTCCACATGAAATAAGTGTTAGGTCCCTTGGCTTCTCAACCACACAATTGAGAGGTTACAGGAATACATAACAGCAATACATTCAAAGCTTTTTCTTTACCTGTCACCTCCAGGATGCCCTGAAGCTGGTAAAACTAGTGACAAAAGCTCCACCTGATTAAACTCACAAGCTTATGAAGAAATCACTGCCCCCTACCCACTTCTGAGTCTGCATCCATTTAATGTAACACTGACCTTCTTTCAGACTCAGAAGACTAACTCTTGTACCCTGGAAATGTGGGAAATAATAGGAGAGACTGTATATTTCATGGTGCAAGGGACCTCATGCTTCTACATGTTTACTATCTGGAAAATACAAACCATTCATATATTGTCCATACATTTCAGGAGCAGATTTTTTGTTATTATTTGTTGTTGTTTGTTTGCTTGCTTTGTTTAGCTTTCTCAGTTTCTTGTGGTTAAAATTTTTCCAAATTATGATATAGCTGCGTGTAGCCATTTAAGTCACTGAGCAAATAAAAAACAGGCAGAGGGGTAAGAAACAGCCCATCAGTAGGTGAAGTTTACACCTGTACCAGAAATATGGAGGTTGCTCCTGTTTTATTATGCTGGCCCATGATGTCAGAGGCAGAGATTGGCCGTATGGCAGTGGAAACTGAGCCTTCCCACCAATATCCCATTGCATTTTGCTGCCATGTGACAGATGGCAACAGAGGGTCAGTCTGACAGTCCGGCATCTGATGTGGAAGTGCAGAAGAATCAAAGGTGTGGAGCTGAATTCCTCTATGAGGGGAAACAGTTGCACCCACTGATATGCATGGGTGCTTGCTGAACATTTATGGAGACCAAGTAGTGGATGTGAGAATAGTGAGGTGTTGGGTGGTGCATTTCAACAGTAGTGATGGTGACAGTGTTCTTTCTCCCTGGTGCAAATTGTTACAATCAGTGCTCCTGGTCATGGCTGGCAAAAAGTGCACATCTACTGGAGGTTTAATAGCTGAGAATTTGCTCTATTGAATTTGTTCTTTGTATATGTTGTAGTTTCCACTGAAATAAATGGGAGGCATTACTTTCAGAGTGATCAAAAAACAAACAACATTTTTTTGTTTGTTTGTTCTACTTTTATTTTGATCTTGTTTTGTTTGAATTGTTAGCTGTCTTTTTACAAAGCAAAGAGACCTCCTCATTTTCTCCATTGTGCTTGACTCAGATCTTATAAATCATGCTGACATGTTGTGGCATCAATGGAAGATAGTCTTCCCTTTGAACTGAAACTATAATTAGTCTAGATTTGTAGTCTTTTCTCTCTTTTGGGCAACTTGCATTCAGCTTGTTTAAAACATAGCCCAAACCTATGCTCTATTAATAGCACATGGTAGAATACCTTGATACTGTAAAGACTCTCTGGGACAGACAAAGTTAGCATGAGCATCTCTTCTCCCATATTGCTATTAATTCTCTTTCATATTTGAATTGCTTTCCAGTACAGTCAGTTCAAGGACAATTTTCCTTGTTATTACTTCCCCCAACAGTGCGTTCTGAAATCTAGCTCATGTGTTCATAAAATGAACTCTGAAAAGTCTCTCATTTTAGACTCTGAAAGCCAAAAATGAAAGGCCCTTAAAGCCTGAATGACCATTTTTACAGTTTTTAAGTTTTCTAACAGTTAAGTCTTACAGTTTTCTAAATAAGCAACCCACTCTCCCCAACACACACACACAAAAAACCCAAAAGCAAGCAAACAAACAACAACAACAACAAAAAAACCCACTTCTGAAGTGGTCACTAGCACCATCCATGAGATAGTAAGTAAGAATTCAGTGATGCCTTGTCCACTTTTGTATTAGCAAAGTGTCTGCATCACAAGCTGGCTCTGGTTTTCTCTTCCTCTCTAAGGACAATAATTTCCTATTCATAATTATTTCGTACCTAGCATGGGGATTTCCATCTCAGTTCTATTCTGATATTACTTCTCATGCTGGAATGGTATTTATCATCCTGGAGAACAGTGCTGTGCATTTTTCTTTCCCCACCCCCAACCCCCTTCTTTGAAAAACTTTTTTATTTCGTTTATTAGCACAAGAACAGATATTTCAGCAAAGAAGTTTCAGGACTTTGTGTGAGCACTGGATGGTAAGGCCAATCATGGGAAGATAATGAAAGTGCATTAAATGTCCATCAAGTGCTGTTCAATAAGGGCAATCAAAATGAAAATAATATAAATGAAAAGAAGTGGTGATACCACATTATATCATTGCTATTAGATTTTAGTAGGCATGTCAAGTTACTTGTTTTAAATTATCTGAACTTAATATGAAGATCCTAATTTGGAAATGCCTACATGTGAGAAAGATTCTTAATAAAGCCCTAGCTTTATTAAAATTAAATATTATTCATATACATATGTGTAAAAGAGAAAAAATCTCCTTTGGCTTTAATAAGCATGTGTAAGATAGGAATTGTCATTAAAGTGTGATCATATAATCATGTATTATTTACACAGTTATAAGAGAAGTGTTGAATATCTCAAGTTTTATACTATTATTGTATTATTAAACTCAAATTGCAAGACTTCAGCTTATTAAAATGAAAGGATAAGGTGCTGTTTCTTATGGAATATTTTCTTGAGAAAACTTTTTATTTCAAAAATTAAAAAGAAAAAAAAAGTCACAAATTAGTGCCTCAACATTAACTACTACTTTATTGAATTAACTGTTTTAAAGCCCTCAAACAGAAATCTTATTAAAACATCATGGAGAGGAGAGGAGAGGAGAGGAGAGGAGAGGAGAGGAGAGGAGAGGAGAGGAGAGGAGAGGAGAGGAGAGGAGAGGAGAGGAGAGGAGAGGAGAGGAGAGGAGAGGAGAGGAGAGGAGAGGAGAGGAGAGGAGAGGAGAGGAGAGGAGAGGAGAGGAGAGGAGAGGAGAGGAGAGGAGAGGAGAGGAGAGGAGAGGAGAGGAGAGGAGAGGAGAGGAGAATCATCATTAGCACTTGTAAAACTGATGAAATGAAGACTAGAGATGCAGTTATTTTCTCTGTGAAGAGGAGGATCAAAGTTCTTAAAAGCCTGTAGCCTCAATCCTGAAGATGTTTGACTATTGAGGAAGAGTGTATGTCTACATGGGTAGGAAGAGTTATCTTTAATATTCTTCCAGCTCCAGCTGCCTGTAAGAAATACAGGTAGCAATTCCTGCTGTGTTGACACATTCATCTCTTTTCAACTGTTGGTAGCAAGCAATGTATGACATGAAGCAAATACTGATGCTCAAGGGAGAACAGAAGATCCCCGTACTTATCTCCCAACCTGTAGGCTACTGGATATCAAGGAACCAGTGTTCTCAAGAACAGCACTGGTCACAAAGGAATGAATGTTGATTTTCCCAAAGACATTTACAGTGTTTGTTGCATTGCCTGTGACACGGACTGTCTATTCTACATCTGCGGTGTTACCCATCAATGTTTCTTTATAAAAACTGGTAACAGTGATTGAAAACAGTTATTTCTAGAATACGGATGGGTATGTATGCTTTTTGTATGAACTAGTTCTGGCTAGGGAGCTGGAACTGGGCCCTTCTCAGCAAGGCACGGCTGGAAAGCCAAGAGCTGGCACAGAGAAACCTTTTTTCTCTTAGAGAGTGGTCAGGCACTGGAATGGCCTGCCCAGGGTGGTGGTGGTGGAGTCGCCATCCCTAGCTGTTCTCAAGAGACATCTGGATAGGGAGCTAGAAGATGTGGTTTAGTGTTTTTACTGTAGGTATGGTAAAGGGACAACAGTTGGACTAGATGATCTTGTAGGTCCTTTCCAACTTTGTGATTCTATGATTCTATGGTTTTTTTCTCCAGGAGTAGAGGTGAGCAGGGAGATGAGCAGCCCAGAGCTATGTGTGATCCCTCCCGAGAGGCTTGGACCAACACCAGGGCTGATCCTGCTGGCAGCTCTGTCCATGCTGCTCTCCACCTCCCTGCCACAGGAGTTATCTCATGACTCTGTGGTTCTGAAGATGTGATACTGGTTGGTTTAGCAATAGAAATCAGTATTTTTGTTTAAGGACCAGTATGTTAGTTTAGCAAAAGTAATCACTGAGTGCTGGTTCTAAAACTTTCCAGTTTTAACTTTGTGTCATATGTGAACAGCCTTGCTTTTCTCAGTGAACCTGCTTCACAGATGCACTGAAGTCACAATAGACCACTTTTATCTTTGCACCCACCAGAAACATGGACTATTCCCTTGGATTTCACATATATTGTTTTGGCTTATAGTACACCAAGATAGAAAGTTGCTCATTATGGAATAACAAGCAATGGAAATTTGCCAAACTGGGGAAAAGCTGTTAAGAGGTCAGCCAAGGGGCACTGGGAGGAAGCTGATGGGAAAATGAGGAGGCAGTAAGTGGTGTAAGACCACCGAAGGCACCCACCACGCATGCCCAGATGTATATTAGCATATATTAATGAATTCTTGGAGAAGAATGAATATGAATGCCAATGTATTGCATATGTATGTCTTAACAGTTTAAATGTAGAACTTGAACCCTGAGAATGCACTCCTGATTGACTGAGTCACCTGGTATGAATTTGAGGAATAAAGGAATGCTGCTTTCTAACACTACATTGGAGTCAGAGAGTTTTCTTCACAGATTTTGGATGACAGATGGATAGATGAAAGAGGTTTCTTTTTGGAAGTGTAAGGAAGAATTTATATACACCTATATATAATTTTAAAATTGTAAGCCATTTAATTATTCAATACTTATGTTTTGTAATAAAGCATACCAAACTGCAAAGGTACATACAAGTATTTTAAGCAAACCCAGAAGCACAGCAAATTTTTGACAGTATTTTTTCAACAACCCGCCATGCCATTCACTGTTTTTTATTGTGAAAGTTCCTTTTTCATTTCAGAAGGGAAAAACAACCACAAGCTTTTACTTCAACAGTTTGCATAGTTATTGTGCAGCTCTTTGCTTTCAATTAACATTCTTGAAAATTAAACAACAAAAAAAGTCACTTGTGAAAATGTTTATGGAAAACAGATAGAACCAGCTGTGAATGCCATCAAAGTGGATGCATTATTTTTATTCCAGGCCATGTTTATGAATACTTTCTTACAATGTGCTGCCAGCTCTCACCCTGAATTTGGAGTTTAAAAAGCATTTACGATTTCTTTTTTTTTCTTTTTCTTTTTTTTTTTCCACTTCCCTCTGCACTGCTGCATTTACTCACTCACACCCATCTTCTGTTTTCCATATGTTATCTCTAAAAAACAGGGTTCCTCAAAACTATGAATGCAGAAAAAGCTTGAGGCAACACTTGACACATTTTCCTCATTAAAATTCTTGTGATATCCTTCAAATATATAAAAACTAATTCCAAATAGCAGTGACTAAAAGCGTGCACTTATTGGTGTGCCAGTTACACCACAAACCTTTTCCTTGCCACTTTATTGTCTGCCACGGTACTTTCTGAGTAAATTATCTTAAAGTTAGCCCTGATCTGTCTGTGTTTTGTGCTATATTTTGATATGGAGGTCCTGGCTCCCGACTGTCTTAGTGCAGCGCACCATCTTTCCCTTTCACAATAAAAACAAACAATGTGCAGCATTAATATTTTATAATCAGGAAGTAGAAGGGATGATAAAACTGACTGTCAGATTTCAACACATGTTCAAGTATGCCTGCTTATGCCTGGCTTCTGAAAGGGAACCAGCCCTCAGCTGGAAGGTAGAGACCGGGTGTTAGTACACAAGTACCAATGGTAAGCTGCCTATAGTTTCATTTACATTACAAAGCCTATTTCACATCTACATAAAGAATAGTTGACTGAACTTCATTCACATGCTGTTGCATACACTGTAAGGTTAGATCTGGGCATTTTTCTTAATTACACATTCTGTTGGCAGAGATAGTACTGAGCTTGCTTGTTCCAAATATGGGGGGAAAAGGTATTTAAATCATAGCTGATTACTAATGTCTTATTTGCTTATTTTCCTTGAAATTTGCTGCTATGGTAACAGTTGGTGTTATGGCTAGCAATAATACTACTCCAAACAGCGTGCTAGCATATGATACACACTTTCAGGATAAGGCCTTCTGTATGAAGGAAATACAAAGAAAAAATGGCAACAGTAGAAGAAGTAATAAGATCACCTTAATCTTGTGCATTTCTGCATCGAGGAATGCAGACCAAAAAGAACCAACACACACAAGAAAAAAATCATTTTCTAAAAGTTACGTTCTCTTGTAATAATTTCAGTCCCATAAAATACATGCCTTGTTTCTTTGTTTGGTTGGTTTTTTTTTGCTTATGTTGCGTGTTTGTTTTTTGTTTTTTGTTTTTTAAACCATGCTGTAGATACAACATTGGTGGTCTTTATTGTGTTTTTGGGGAGGGGAAGGCTATTTTCTTGAAAGCAGTTCTAAAAAAATAATGGGATTATTCTCATTTTTCATTTAGCTTAATAATACACTACATACGTTTGTCAATCAAATTAGAATTACTGTCAGACTATAATAATGCATTTTAGTTTAGCCAATATCAGTCAGACCTGATTTATTTGCTTAATGCAAATCTAATTGACTTTCAGGCTGCTCCTCTCTTTTCAGCTGTTAACCGACCAAGTACATCTTTAATTTCCAAGACCGATGGCTTGGTAACAGTTGAGAGGAAGAATGATTTGCATAAGGCCCCAGAAGGGTGCCAAAACTCTTCACGCTTTAAACAACAGCCTTTATTATTCTGTAAGTGGATGTGTTGAATTTTCATGCTTTTGTTTCCAGTTCAGCCCTGACAGAAAAGAATAAAGTAGATTTTGCCAGCACCCCTACTGTGCCCTGAGGGAGAAATTCAATGTGCCTCATTTGTCTTAATTGGAGAACCGCCCTTAGCATCAGCTTTTTCTATGAATATATTAGCATAACAGACACAAAAGTCTAAGCCCATTTTTTTGCATAAGTAGTTTTTTTCCTTTCTAAGAAAAATAAAAGCTGGGAAGAAGTAAAATACGTGCATCTCATAGCAGTCTTCTGACTATTATTGTTGTCGTAAAACACGCTACTCAGAAAAAATACACCCAGCCTACTTTATCTCTTCAGTGCTGTTAAGAGTTGGGTAGAGAGAAATGTGATAAATATCATCCATGACAGGGAGCTGAAAGCTGCTCTTTATTCTTAATAATGTACTAATCCCGTATATTTGTTCTCTGGCTGGATATGTTGTGGTTTCTTGTTTGTGTTTTCCGATGGAGGAGATAGTTTTACACAAAGACTGATGGGCAGTAACCAGGAATGAATCATGGAAAAAGGAACAATCTTACAAAAGTGAATTTATTAACACGAAGACAAAATGCAGTTATCTCTGTCACAGGAAGATTTAAAGTCCCATGCCTATTCATTTGAGAAGTATTAAATTAGTCGTCACGTTTTTCATTTCATAAAAGAACTCTAAATCTGGACAAACAATCTGTGCAGTGTAAATCATTTCCAAATCAGGTCGCGTTCAATGTCAGATTGAACTAATGGGATTTAAAGGGTAGTTTTTTTAAGAAGTATTTAGTTTACACATTCCCATGACTAATATTAATCCTTACATCTGTTAAGCCAGTCATTTATTGCTTGTACATGAAAAACGTGGGAAATAGGTATTTTTTAGTAAAGTGTGATGTGTATGTTTTCCTGGAAATGTGGCTGCATTTTAGAAACTGATGAATCTATATTTAGTCTTGATATTTTTCCCCTGAGGGTCCAATACACTGCATCAGTCACATAGTCCCTTAAATAGAAGCTTCCCATGGATGCTAGAATAAAGGCTTGGCTGTTTGAGCTTATTTAGGCACCTCTTAGACATTATGAAAAATTAAAATATCCTTTGGTGCAGGCTTTTTCAGTCAGCTGGACATGTTAATAGCTTTGAGGTTTGATTCCAGCAGGAGCATAGCCCCCAGAGAAACAGCAAGCTCTTAATTCCAATTCTTCCTTTTTCTATGTGGCAATTTATCAAAGCTAGCCAGCACAGTAACATTAGAAGACTTTCACACTTTATCCTCCTTTTACTTATTATTGAACCATTTTTCTCTTACACATATGCCCTCCCTAAACATGTTCATCTGGGCTTTTCTTATTTCTTGGAGTGGTGATAGAAGAGTATTTGCTTTCTTTGTGCCAGTGGCTCTCCAAAATAATTATTTAGCATGACATATTTTTTAAAGTATGTAGCCACCCCACTCTAAGAGGTTTCGTTTACATTAGGAAAAAGGCAATGGTTTACAACAGTCTATCTGATAATCCTCGCTGTTATGTTGAGCAAACATCACAGCAAATCAGAAAGGCATGCTCGCGCTCATCCTCTCTCTTTTTGTTTGCTTCCTTTCTCCATCTCCTGTACTGTTTGCCTTAGATTCCAACTGGAAGCTCTTCAGACATGTCTAGTTTAGAAGGGATAACCTTCTAGAATACTCCAGAGAAATTAAATAGAATATCCTCTTTGACTACATGTTGCTAATAAAATTCTCTTAGTATTAAATTCTAATACGGTTTATTTCCTAGGAAAGAGATTAAAAACTGTTAACATAAATAATTGAAAGCAATATGTGGCACGTCTTGAAATAATGAGATGGTAAGGGGAATGCCTTATCTCTATTTTTTGTTCTTTCATTTCCTGGTTTATGCAAATTGCAGCAAATGGGTTGTGTATTTAAAAAAAAAAAAATAAAAAAGTTAATCTTAATCTTGCTAGCAGTACACATTGTGGAATTACACCGGTGCTATTTGTTATTGCATTAGGAAGATGCTACGATGCTATGAATGGCAACCTTCTGATGGATCAAGGCATACTCTCATTTTTCGTTGCACTAAATACTCTTCCGATGCTGAACAAAACAGATGGTCCCAACTCTAGGAATGTGTGCTTTAAATAACTCTGTTGATTATTTTCACATGTGCCACATTGCATATTCACAACAAACTCTTGTCCTGTCATGTGTATTTGCATTTTGAAAAGTGTTTCATTTCTGTAGTTTCATTGGGTGGGATGGCCTCCTAGGCTACCTAAAGACTTTGCTGCCATATTTGTTCACCTTGTCCCCATATTTGTTATTACGTAGCTATTTCCTTCATTCTTCTTGAAAGAAATAGTTTGGAATAGAGCATACCTACTGTAAGACTCCATGGGAACAAGTCCCTACATTACATAATTTGAAAACTTTTCTAGTGGAGAATTGTCAATGGGATCATATAAAATGAGAGATGCTAGAGAATAGTGACCTGCTATCCACAGAATGCAAAGATAGATACAATAAAGGACTACGTGGACTTATGTGGAAAGAGTAAAAAGGTGGTTGGGGGAGACAACAAAACACCTACAGTTGGCTCATAAGGAGTGTTTACAGAGTTAACCAGTGTCTTCTTTTCTGAGGAACCGTCTCCTTGTGAACTGGAAACTCATCTCAATACTAGAGGATTCAATGCTGAAATTAGATGCATGCATTTATTCACAGAAACATCTGCATGTGAGCACAACTGTAAAAAGGACACGAATGTGTGTGTATTCAATCATGTTTTTCTTTCTCTTGATTTCAAATACGTATCTACTTAAAAAATAATAATAATAATAACCTTCCACTAAATTTTAATCATCTGTTTCCAGTTATACCACTCCTAAGCTGAACTTCTGTGGATTCATGGGATATGGCTGCATGTGCAGTGGCTTTATGCGCTCTTCATTCATTATGGAAAATGTATAAAGGTCCCATTTGTGATGTTCATAATGTTATCCCACATCGGTAGTCGTCAAGTCCAGCTTTGCCCTCCCAGAGCATTGAAGGAGGTAAGGATATCTTCTGCGTTCCAGTGGGTGAACAACCAAAAAGAGGTATTTACATCTTAAACACACAAACTGTAACTATTCATATGTAACATAAATAATGTTCCTTTCCAGAAGTATGGTTTTCAAGACATAGTTGCTGAGGGTAAGATGGTTTCATTCTCACCATTCATGAATAGGGCAGTGTGCAAATCCACAAGCCACGGATGTTATGTGTAGTATCTGTGTCTTAAAAAAAGTTTTCTCAGTCTCCACGTTACACAAGAGTTACCACAGTAAGTGCTTTTTCCTAATCAAACTGTTGAGTTTAAAGCAAATAAAATGTGTGCAGCTTCTTGGCATATTCTGAACTGCCTGTTCTACAGAGCTGTAGTTAATGGAACTTTTATGAAACTGTTAAATATTTACAGAAATCTTATTTTGATCCCATTCTCTCTCTTTATTTTCAGTGGAAGTAGTATACGTTTCAGTGGGAGCAAATGAAGAGTTGCAGTGTATTGCAGTGCTGGGTCTGTGGTGATAAATTACATAAGTAAATTCTACACAGAGAGGAAAAAAAATAAAAAGCCCTTTCCAAATATTTTTGAAAGATTAAAGGCTGGAACATTTGAATTGGCATGCACATAACCTAATTAATTCCTGTGAACAGATTCCTAATTTTCAAAGGATGATTTAGTGAGAAAAGAAAATGTTGTGCTTTCTTTAATATTGTTTTAATTATTCAAAAGCTGGAGAGATTTCAGTGCCCACTTGATGCCTGGTTTCTAAACTCTATGCAAATGGCACATTGAATAAAAAAATAAGTATAAAACTAATTTTTAAATACTGAATGAATTATCTACAAGAAAACAAAAACAAAAACAAACAAACAAAAACCCTATATTGATTGCACGTTCTTCATTTGTTTATAGTATAACAGGAATATGAATAAATATTAGTGCTACCCATCTCACAGTAGACTCCAAAAACTGTTCTCTGCAAGTGAATCTTGTAAAAACCTATGGGCTGTATCATAAATGATCTGAAATGGAGCGCTTTGTAATGGCACTTCTGTTCAGCTTTCCTACTGATACTAAAATCTAGCAAGTTACTGGCCTGCCAGAAAGCTATCAATAGGCATGTGTCACTGGATCAAAATCAAATATGTATTCTGGCTGTTAGGCAGGGCTTTGTTGGACTAAATGGCTGTACCATATTCGACAGTTCTACAAGATTAATGATGACACTGGTTGTCCAATTTTAACCCTTGGGGCAGTATTACAATGATGTGCCCTTTCCATGCACCTGATGTTATGCATCCCTAATGTACCATTCCTTCTTCTGCTATAATCTTGGCCCATGTTTCCTACTCACTCTACACAGAGGAAGATTAACATGGTTTGGGTGTAGTTTACCTTGAGGAGGACTGAAGTATGTACAGAAGTATGCGTGCTGATGCTATATGGGTTAATGTCCTAACCACTTAAGAGCATTTAACAAGTGCATGTCTCTGACAGAATGAGGCCTTTGGCATAAATTTTTGAGCTAAAGCAAATGAACTATTCTTCCCCATCCTTTTAGATGTAAAAATAATCATCTGAGCAACCTGCCCTCAATTAGCCTTATATTCTTTGACCTGTTCCAAAGCCTGTGACTCTTTTGCTCTACTACTATGTGCAAGATTACTTCCATAAGTAAAATCAAGAGTTAAGGTGCTACGAGGACATTTTGCCCTCCTCCGTGCATTCAGAGGTTGACAAATAAATAGCACTGTTCGTCTTGCTTAGATTCTGTGTGGTGTTTTCCTTCTAGGTTGTATGCTGAGCAACTCTCCTGTATTTTTATTTGCCCCAGTAATGACTTCACATTCAACTTCCAGCTTCAGTGATTTTCTTTTCACACAGTACGAAGTTGCTTACTCTCTCCTGCTGCTCAGGTCAGAGGCAGTTGAACTTGGAGGTCACTGTGAAGAGAAAAGAGTAATATAATTGCATACCACAGAGGCCAGATGTTTAGTAAAATCATGGGGAAACTTGTCAGAAAACACCACTGAAGTTCATAAGAGATTGACAGGTTCCCCAAAGGAAAATGAAAAACTGTATTCCAAAACGACAGGCAGTTGTTCCTTGGCAAAGAGAAATAACACATTCTTATTTTTACTATTTACTCTATCGTAAATCTTCTCTCTCCTTCTCCTTCTTAAGCTTCTTTACATTTCTTTCTTATCCATCCATGTTATGAATTACAGCTGGGCAAGTAAGAAGTGTTCTTAATTTGTGAAATGGTTTTGTTTCTCTTCATTGTTATAAAACACTGATGAAATTGTCAAAATCTTTTTAGACATTTATTATTCAAAAGTGCAGGAAGTACAAAACATAAGCCTCTCTTCTAGGCATAGTCCTTCATTAGTTTAACACAACCATCTGAAAAGATTGACATCTGCTTTCTTCAATATTATGCCATTGTATGGCACAATAGCCAGCAGAACTAATGAATTCTGAGTGTGAAAAATCATTATGGAATATGAGGCTTTTTGAAAATCTAAACTTAAAATTTAATTTCTATCATGTCATGAGAAACAGTGTATAGAAGAGTAAAAATGTGGGTGGGCAAATCCCAATTAGCAACAGATAGGTAATAATCAAACTTAAAATATCTTAGAAAATCATTTATATCAAATACAATTTTGAAGTGATTAGAACCGTGAATATATACAATATCATCCATGTGTTTTCTCCCTTAAAGCAAGTAATTCAAAAGCAGGATTCTCACACTCATGCTTTTGCAGCCTCAGGTTTAAAAATGCTACTGAATCAAGAAGTTCAAATTTAATATACACGTTTTGTACTTAATTAGTTGAACTGGCCAAATGCAAACTGTGAGATGATCTCTGGTGAGAAATGTGGGAATCACGGTCGAATAAGCACCAGCTGTCATCTTCGTTGTTACAGGGGTAGAAGTTACTGCACGGGAAGAACAGATTTCTAGTATTAACAAGTTAATATATTTCCACGGTTGATATTAAGAGCAATGAAATGAGTTTAGTTTGGGTAAAAGTTAGTATATTTCCTAGCCCTCCCTTTTTGATGCAATTTGATTTCTTTCTGCCTGATTCAAGATTTAGACTAAGTTGTGATATTCTATTAAAAAATAATAATAAATAAAAAATCACGGAGTTATTTTTAATTTCCAAAAATGTAAAATTTGAGTTCAGCAACCTTCTAAAGATCTCTGAAAGCACGATAGGTTTAAAGTCTGGAGAGAGCAAGAAACATGTCCTTCTTTACTCATATTACTAGCATGTATACAGCATTTTGAAGAGGTTTTTCCCTTCCTCCTAGCCTTCAGTTTTAACTTTAGTATCTTGTTTTCTTCCATTCTTATGCTTCTACCATCTTCCACAAGGAAGAAACTCAGAGGATGAACTTCCTATGGATTACTTCTGCTATCTTGAATAACATTCAGTTCATAATGGATGAAAATCATTTGTTTGGTCGGTATGATAATATCTGTATCCAAAAGTCTAGTTTCCATAAATAAATAAATGTCTTTCTAAAGGCTCATCTTCTGGAATAATGCTAAAACTGATAGTCTTAGGAAGTTCACAATCAATTTTCCCCTTCCAGCTTTAGAAACTATTAGAACTGATTGTCTTATTTCACCTGACAGCATAATATCTGAATTGTTCACTTCATGGAAACTAAACACAAACATACAAAGCTGAGGACCTACACTGGCTTGAAGAAATACAACACATGTTATGACAGTATTGACTTTCCAATAAACTGACTCGAAGAATTTCTTACAAGTGCATAGAAACTATTATAGAAGGAGTGAAGGAAGAACACTGCAAAGAGGGATATTTGAGAACTTAGGTGTCTTTCTTGACATTACTGAATATGGAACCACTTTATCTTCCTGACCTCAATACTCAAAGTAAATTCAGTTTACGCTGTTGATTCCGATAACAAATTAATCATTGACAATCTTGTCTCTAGAAGAACTTACTCTGTCAAGCTCAGCTTTCACTTATTTTGCTGACAGGACAAAGTTTTCTATTTCAAGGGGAGGCATAACTGAACTGTATTATATGTCTAAGACATCATTCTTCAACAAGATGTGCATGCACAGGCTTTACTAGCAATATAATATTTGCTGCATATGTTTGAATAGTTCTTTGCATTAAATGTCCTTGTAATAGCTTAAGTCTCTGATGTTCAGTTACCTTCAGGTGTTAGTGGCATCATTACATTGTTCCTCAGTTGTCTCTTGTTGATAAGTTAGACAGTTCTGCCCCTAGTGATTTTGGATATGGAAAGATCTATCATTAGATTTCCTATGTAATATAATACGTCAAGACTTTTAAAATTGGTGTAGCCTCTCCATCATTTAATATAATTTAAACCCCTCATTTCCCATCTTACAATTAGAATATAGTAAGCTGTATCACAGATCCTGGGTGGGAAAGCACAAAGACACTAAGGTATTTCTCATCCTAATATTATCAAGTCTGGAATATTTTAACAGAAAAGAAGAGTTATGTGCAAATTTCCATTCTCTTTGTATAACATTTATGCAGGAAGGAATGAGTTGAGTACATGATTTTTCATTTCTGGATAGCTAGGAATAGTAATGCATGAGCTACACAAGAGAGCATTAATCTCTAAGCTGCTAAGAAATGGAATGTCACAGAGAGCCACTTGTTCTTCATTGGTGCTTTCTAAGCATTGAGTTTCCTTTTTTTTTCACCTTACAAGATTCTTCATCCAAAGAAAAAAGATCACACTTCTGATTATATTAGCTTACAGCAATGTTATAGTCTCTAATACATGGATTTACATACTGTATTTATTGCATAAAGTTCTCATGTGCAATTCTTTTCTTCCTAAGGGTATCTAATTTATAATGGTTTTGGAGTTCCCAGAGGCTAGTGTGGGCTAAGAAGAAAAGAGTGGCAGTGATAGTTTTTACTTTTATTTTATTACTTGAGACTAGAGCCAGTTTCTGAATTTTTCTTTACTTACTATTTGTGGTTTTAATTTAAACTTGCAGTGATAGCTGTGTGACATTTTGGCTTTCATTGACAATGTACACATGCATACATCCTCATGTGAAATCCTTTGTGTAAGCCTAACAGTGCAAATCTCTCAGAGAAGAAAAATCATCAGATCCACTTGCTCTCCAGCAGTAATATTCAGTGGGAAATAAATCCTCTCCTTCTTAGTGTTTTTGTATCACCCTTTTGACATCTTTTTGCATTGCTCCTCTAAGAATCTAATTGGGATCAGGGGGATGTGAGGCCCTTGAGTGATTTTCTTGTGCCAAGAAATGAATTTCACTCCTAGACAATAATCAGTGTTTTCAGAATGTGGGTTTTTTTAAATAGAAGTCATAAGTTCCAGAAAATTTTGTGAGCACTCTATAGTGCTAATGTCCTCGGAGACGTGATCCTGTTGTCAGCTGACACAAAGCTTGCATGTCAGATCAGTATTATCAATATGATGCTTCATAGATTTGATGATGAAGTAAGAAGACTGTTATCTGATAATATAATAATGTGTTTTATCATATGAATCTCTTTTTCTAAGTTGCAGAAATGTAACATACCAGAGAAAAACAACTTCATTTATTTATGCATAGGTCCTATACACATTGCATATACATTTCAATCACAATAACTTTGATTTTCTGCCCTTCTACTCAGATGGAACTCCAGAAATGCCTGTAATGTTTAGGGCATTCATTACTGGTTCAGGAATTTTGCCAGCCAATCTGTCTCAAATGTCACTGCAAACACAGAAGTTGATGTAGTTTCACAGAGAGAACTGTAAAAGTGTTTATGTATACATGAAATGTTCATGGCTGGCTCAGTGACCCTCTGCAGAAAAATGTATGTCCTAGAGAAACTAGGACTTCAATCAAATAATTATTTGTAAAGTGGAATTAAATCTTACAGGAGATTGAAGAGATATAGCACTTGACAAGTGCTACAGTACGTTGTGTAAGGAGTAGAAAGCAAAGTAACATCTGTAAAACATCCATTCCCCAAAGGAAAAGAAAACAAATATATATATATATATATATTTATCTGAAAATTGTTACACGGAAGAAGAAAAACAGAAGGTTTTCCAGGCTGCTAAGGTTTCCTCCTATATGCAGTGCTCCTATTGCCTTGCTTAGAATTATTATTTCTTAGGCTTCCAGTGTTTAAGACATTGCAGCTGTCTATTTTAGTGCCCACAGCGGTGTCACCTGTAGGATACCTAAAAGCTTAAAGGTGTCTGCTTTTGTCAGAGAAGAATCCTTCTGATCCCCTTGTACGATCTTGCCTGACACATGTAGACTGCATCGTGGATATTTTTATTCACCATTACCAAAGCAGATGGAATTCCAACGTTGTTGTTGCCAGAGTGACTGTTATACTTTCAGCTGTCTGTGTTGGGATATAGGTTCTCTGAAAATCTGTTCTGCTTATGAATGAAGAAATACATAAATACATTTGTTCCTTAAGTGTGGTTGAAGCAATACTTCCCTGCGTGCAAACAAAAACCATTCTTATTTAATCAGTTTGATTAGTAAGGAGATCTACATCCAGCCTGGACTCCAAGTCACCTCCTGTCATTATGAAAATGGCATATCTTAGATTCACTCTATTTCTTTTGCTTGTGAAAAGTGATGGGGGAGTTAATATCATAATGTTAGCTTCTCAACTATTGCCTTAGTTGTTCTTCTGAAGCTGTATGTTGGTCCCACATACAATGACAAAGTATTCTAAACAGTGTTTTTCTTAAAGAAATTTACTTAGAAATTGTAAGCAGCAACAAAATCAGAACTGTATATTTTAGCACTGTGTTCCGTGCATAGATTATGACAGCAGTTTCATACCATGAGTTCAGAGCTCAGAGGGGAAATGGCCTCAAGTTGACTTGTGAAAGAGAAACAACTGCCAGTTTGTGCATTCTTCTCTTATTCCTTGAAAAAATTTCTCCATGTATTTACCAGGGGATAAAAAAATTCCATTAAGAAGATCCTTTTAAGCGTATGATCTTTTTGATGTTTTGGTAAAAATTACCCTAGGTGATCAACAACACCAAATTCACTTATCAAACATACAATGCTGGTAAACTCCTGTGGAGTCAAGTGATTCATTGTTTTTATGGCTGCTATTTTATGTGTTGCCATTTATTCTAGAACAGATACTATTACAGACAAATTTTTGTGTTTCTCTTTTACGCTTCATTTTTCTACTTTCTAGTAAATATGTGGATATGGTATTATTCACCTATTTGCATCACTGTTTTTGACCATTTCTATTGATTTTCTGTACCTTATAAAATGTAGCACAGACTAAAGAATTGCCTTACGACTTATTTCTGGGATATAATAGCATTGTCATAATGAATCATACTAGTACATATACAAGCAGTATTTTTCTATGGGGTTTGAGTGCTTAGGGAATTTTGAAGATCGGGAAATGAAAGAAGTCTACAAGATGGGATATGGTGTCCAGGAACATGATTTAGTGGTGGTTTTTTAGGGTAGTATGGTCAGGTTGCGGTTGAGCTTGATGAACTTTGAGGTCATTTCCAACTTGAGCAATTCAGTGATTCTGTGTTGGGAGAGCAGTGGGAAGCTATTGCCTAATTCACTGCCAAACACAAGGTGAATTATTCTAGGGGCATGGAGTTTAAAAAATGTTTTTGTTTTTTTTTTAAAAAAAGATAGTTTTCAGTGGAGAAAAATCCATTATCTACATTATAAGCATCACTTAGGACAAAAGAGAACATCAACATACACACACACACACACGCACACATACATATCATTCATTCATAGATAACTCTGAAAGTAAGTATTCTATTTATTTCCATGGAAACTACAACAGATAAAGAGCACAATAAGGCTGTTTGATAGAGCAAATGTTCATCTATGAAACACTATTTTTCAACACAATCACCAGCATTAACTATACATTTTTGCCAGCAATGAACAAGGGCCTGCATGCTGCTCTTGTACAAATCTGCAAGAGCAGAGCCTGACCACTGTCACTGTCACTACAACTGAAATACACCACCCACTGCCTCACTGTGCTCACATCCACTGTTTGGTCTCCATAAGCAAGCATCGATGAATGTGAATGGGTACTATTTTTTTCCACGTGGAGAAATTCATTTCCACACCTTTGCTTTATCCACACATCCATAACAGTTGCCGTTTTTCCAGACTGCCTCTCTTCTGCCATCTGTTGCATGAATATCCAACAAAACAATGTGGGATATTGCTGTGAAGGTTCATCCTTTGCTATCATACCACAACATCTGCCTCAGGCACTGTGGGCCAGCATAATAAAGCAGGAGGCATTAATTTTGGAACAGCCCTTGTATATTTATGCAGCTGTAACTATCCAGAAATCTTAAAGCACTGCATAAATGGTAACAAATGAACTCTTGCAGAAACATTTTACCAACAAAGAAAATAAGCCATGGAGAGGTTAACAATCTTCTCCATGTCTGCATAAATCAAGTCAGCCATACATATTCCTTGATATTACTCAGCATAACATAGCTTTTGTAATACACTGTTGGTGAAGATCAGTGATAAAAGGAGAATTCTACTCCAGGATAAGATGCTCAAAGAAGAAAAGTATCTCTCCATACTAGATATAGTTGTGAAAAAGTTAAGTTCACAGAGAAGTTTTGAGAAAGGATATAAGAAAAAATGGTGAAAAAATGTCTTCACATTTAGTATGCTCACCTCCTTTTCTCCTAGTCACAAGTTTTTAATGTCATGGAGAATTGCATATACCTTATGTATCCAAAATGTTAGAAGGAATATTATGATAACAATTATGATAACAAGAGGTATCCCTTGCTGTACCAACTCTTAGCATACAGTGAGATATTTACAATGCTAGGAGTGAACCAAATGCAAAGTTGGGAACTTTGAGCCTTGAAATACTAATTGTAATTATAGATGTGTTTACTTGAAGGCTCTTGAACACTGTCCATTTTTAAGCACAGAGTGAGAATTTTTTTATTTAAGGCACATTGCTTGGACCTTTTCAGAGAGTGGGAAGTATAGGGCTGCTGTGCATTTCCACCACACAGTAAAGAGACGCGGTCATATTACAACATCTGTTACTTCGGTTTTGGGAAGTGGATGAGATAGGATTAGAAATACAAAGTGTTTTGTCCTTGTTTCCATAAAAGGCACATGTAAACTGCATGGCAAGTTTACTGCTGTGTCTTTGCCAGAGGACCCAAATTAGTCTAATCCAGTTAAGATACAAACAGCTGTAATCCTAAACTAATGTACTCTTTATCTGTGCTGTTATGACAATGGGAAATTTATTTTACAGTTCTTTCAGCTGTTTTGGAAATGAATTATAAATCCACATTTCTCTATTAACTTTATCTCTGTTGATTACTGTGATGTTATCTCTGATGGTGATTGTGTAGTGTGTGTTTCCCAAATCATTTATTTTGAATTTCATTAATTTCTTTCTAAATGGACCTATTAGACTTTAAATTTGAACAGCGTTGGTTTTCTAGTCTATTTTCATCTGTATCTTTCTGTGGGCAGAGGTCCAACCACATGAAATAATCTTTGTTCTCTTTCTTACTTTCACCTGATCTGCATTTGGAGTAGCAAAGTAGATTGATTCCATTTTCTTCCATGGTCTGCTGAGAATTTCACACTGATGATTTCTGCGCTTGTTTATGGGAATTGAGCCAGTTTACAACACATAATCGAGAGCTCCTACCAAACATGTTCTTACTTTATTGCTCTCCGAATTTTGCCAAGGATGGATTTTTCCTTTTCACACTGTGTTCGTTTTGACCATTTTTGCTTTTGTTTCCATTGCTAACAGTCACATTTCCAGTATCATTATTGCCTTTTGATACTTACACATGGCGGTTGATTATGGGGTCACATGCAATTTCCTTTTTAGAATATTTACTGCTGTCCCTAAATATTCATGAGCCAATCTTAAAAAAGACATACATATATTTTGTGATCTACCATACAAATCATATGAGACAGATCAGGATCACAGAATACTTCAGGTTGGGAAAGACCATAGGAAATCTCTGATACAACGTGCTGCTTACCACAGGTCTGAGGGCAAACCATGGTGCTCATGACTTTTTCCCGTCCAGGTCTGAAAACTTCCAAGGATGGAGGTTGAACTGTCTCAAAACCAGGCATCAGACAAAGCAAATCAAATGCACAAATTTTTTTGCATGGCTACTGTTTTGTACAAATATGTGGTGTACAATAAAGCTGAACAAAATTCTTCTTGGAAGTTGCGTATAGGAAACACTGAAAGGACACAGATTCTTTGTATGTTTATTTATGAATAGCAACTAATTAAGCTCTTTAATTATTGATTTTAATGGAAATGTTGAAAAAATGACCATTTGGCATGACACGCTTCAAACATTCTGTTTTCGTTCTCTATGGTTTAATATAGAATTCTCCTATCATTGCAAGCAACAGGTCTCACCTACACACTCCTTTTCAATTGTCTCTCACTCCCCTGCATCTGGTGGTGTGATCCTGAATTCTCTCATACACCTCTCAATAAGCCAATTTAGCTAATGATACATTCCCTGGGTCAGTTTTCTGAAGTTATATTGAATAGAATTTGTTCTTATACAAAGCCAGGAAAAGAAAGAACAAGATATGAAGAGAACAGAGTTACTCACTTCCTGGAGACTATGATGTGAGGCTGCTCATCAGTCTGCATCTCTAAAATTTTCTTTAAAATAGATTTTAAGTAATACCTTAAGTACAAGTTTTAATGTATCGCTTTTATTAGGTTAAATTGAAAATAAGTAAGTCTATAAATGTTGACTCTGAATCAAGTGACACTGATGATTTTATTTTCAGTAAAAAGTGGCATTTAGGTTTTTTTTTGTTTTAAGAATGCCACGAATATGTATGACTCTGTGTGCACTACACATGTACAAACACACAGACATTACCGTAAGTACATGCATGCACACGAACATAGTTACATTTTCCAGGGATGTTGTGTTCCTTGCTGCGTCCTAATCCATGTTTCTAGAATGTTTGTGGTAAGAACTACTGCACTGTGTGTCACAGAAATATATCTCAATTTCTTTAAGCACCAAATCAGAACATGCTATCTGAAAACAAACTCTGCGAAATACACAAAATTGCTGTCATATTGAAAGAAATGGACCATAAAGTATTGGGGAAGGATCTTACTATATGTTATATATAGACTGTAGGAAAAAAATAAATAAATCCAGCAGTTCTGAAGAATAATTATGTAATTAAAGTCTATTGAAGTGAAAATGTTCAGGATACATTGCTAGGTTTGTGTATTCTAAAGTTGAATGCTTAGCTACGCTACTTTAATATTCTGTTAATAATAGACTTCTTTATGGAATAAAAAAGAAAAACTCAATGCTGCAAAATAATTAACTCGAGCAGTTCTCAATTGTGAAATGTTTGCTCTTAGCTAAAAGCTCCATTCAGACTGAAAAGCTCAATAAAAAAATATCTCTGAGTCTAAGTCAAAAGATGAATAGAAAAATGACAGCTGGAAAGGTTTCAGGGTTCATTACTCTATCCTACTTTCCTGCCCAAACACCTCATTTTGATTCCTTTCTGTCAAGAAACAAAAGCATAGAAACTCTAAAATAAGAGAATTCAAAGGCAAGGCAGTGCCATTTTAGACCTGTTTCAGATGATCTGTCCAAACAGCTTCCAAACCTATCAGCAATGGGCAGACACTTAATGAATTAAAAAGTACATTTATTATTTATATTTACATCATTTACTATTACCAGATGTGGGGAGTCCTTTGCCACGTTTTTTAAGTCTATTGGAAAACTTATTTAATCACTAGATTAAATAGATCATTAATTGTAATTTGTTTCATTGTTGTTGAGAACTACTCCCCTACAATGTCATTAGCAGTTATAGAGAAAATAAAACGTTTAATTTCCCTCGAGAGAGGAAATATGAATAGAAATGCTTTCTTCCTCTCATGTAAATGAATATTCTTTTTTCACTTGTCGTGATACATGCCAGACAGTCAAACATAAATAGCTGATTATCTTCTTCTGTGGTAGTTCCCCACACCTATGGAAAACTAAATCTCTAATTGAAAACAAATTCATACTACTACGAGCAATAACATATTACCAGAAACGCTACTCTATTACTATATAAGAAATAAATTTCATAAACATTGAACTTGCAAGTCTGAGCTATTTTCCTTTCATTGGTTTACTTTCTTTAGCCGACTAAAGAAGAGTTTTCAAACAGGGCAATAGTGCTTGAAAGCCTGCACTGTTGCTGAGACCTACAGACAAAGACTTCCTCATCACCCCCAAACATACATGTGTCTCTTTCCAGCAGAGGCTAATCAGGACTGACCAGACTTGCTCTCCTTGCCACGGTGATATTACTCAGAAGGACCCTGCAGATAGCTTCCCTTCCTTCCAAACACCACCACCTGTAGCCATGGTCATTGAACGTGGCCAAGGTGAGCAACCCTCTCATCATTAAAGCAGATGAATGGGCTAAGCTCACATTTTCTGATTTGGATCAGAGACATCCTCACATATTTATTTACAAGCATGCCTGACCCCTGTGACAAAAAAGACCAAGGAGCAATAGCCAGTGGCCACAAGTGCAGGGCTGAGCACAGCACAGTGCAAGGCTGCAGGAGGTGGGGAAAGCATCTTGCACAGTCTGCCCCTACACTGAATGACTCCCCATCCACGTAGAACAAAACCATTCACCTTTGGTGTTGCAGTGGGTCTCCTCCAGGATGTATTATTACCTGTGGAAGTGAACCCTAACTCACGTGCAGTGAATTTCTCAGTGAATCACCTTCTCATGCTCCTAAAATCAAAGTGTCAGAAGCTTTCAGTCCTGTTAGTTGAGGAATTAGTGCATGTCTCGTTGCAATCTGCACCATCCACCTTAAATAAATCACTGTAAATATGTTGTCCCTTCCTTAAGGGAAAGATGAGCCTCAGAAAGGATCAGTCCACAGCGACTTAAAGTCCTGTGTCATTTAATCACAAAGTCAATAGCTCTCTTCATCCCAGGGTGAGAATGCTGCTAAAACAAACTGCTCTCTGTTCTGCAGCGACGCCTGAAAGAGTTTGCGCTGCAGTAATCCCAAATCCAGGGGCAATGTATTAAGAACTCAGCACCACCGATCCTGAGAATCAACTGATAAGCACATTCTACCCACCTCCCCCTACTCACAGCTTTTTTTTTTTTTTCTTTTTTTTTTTTTCTTTTTTTAAGCTTAATCCTCTTAGAGATTGTGCTAAGTAATGAAAGGATGGGATGAAAGAGGCCTTTTTCATTACTACCACATAAACTGCTTGTGTAAATGTTTCATTAACACACTGCCTGACCAGTATTTAGTTCTCCCCCTCCCCCCCACCGCCAGGGTTCCGCGGCAGCCGGCACAGCTAAATGCGTGATTTACACATGTTTAAGAGAAACGCTCCCGCACTTGAATGCTGCACTATTCTTTAAAAGAGAGAGAACCACAAAAAAAAAAGCATTATGGAGGACATTTTAATTTACAACTCTTTTTCTCCATCTGCACTTTATAAGATCTGTACCTTCCAGCTGCACACTTGTTTTGTTTTTCATTTGGTGTGTGCCTCCTTTAATATGTAGTTGTTTCTTGCAAGCACCCTCAGAGGAAACCTGACATTTATTAAGCACGATGGGTTTTTAAGAGATATTTATATATTTTTAGATTTTCAGAGGAAAAGGCAAAGTGATTCAAAGGAGGCTTGTCCTTATATACTCTGATGTACTGGCAGTGCGCTGCACTTTAAGCCCAAGAATCCAATGGTATCTGCTTCTACAAAGAAGTATAGAATGAGAAGGTTTAAAAATGTCAGGTGAAGGCTTGCAGCAAAACAGGTTGTTTGTTGATTGGTTGGTTGGCTGGTGGTGGATTTTTTTGCTGGTTTGCTTTTATGTTTGACCCACAAGGTACAGCTTTCATTATCAGAAAAGGCACTCCATTATATTTCCATCTTGCTGTATGGTTGCAGTCATGAGGTTTCTTCTTCTGGAGCGAATCCTGTAAAACTTGGATGTTCGACATTTTGGCCACACTGAGTGAAGAGTATTTATCTTGGGCTACATATAAAACATGTAGCATAGTTAATGTTTATAAATAACCAAAATTATTTTTAAAATATTTTAATTAAAACATAAAAAGAGCAACAAAACCATAAATCTTGCAGGATATTTGTCCTTGTGAAGTTAGTGCATCGAGGCAGGTTAGTGGCAGTGGCTGCAGTTCTTAGTGAGTTCCCAATGTGTTCATCAAAGATTTATGATGAATCATAGAATCAGTGAATGGCCTGGGTTGAAAAGGCCCACAAAGATCATCTGGTTTCAACTCCCTGCTACGTGCAGGGTCACCAGCCACCAGACCAGGCTGCCCAAGAGCCACATCCAGCCTGGCCTTGAACACCTCCAGGGATGGGGCATCCACAGCCTCCTTGGGCAACCTGTACCAGTGTGTCACAACCCAATTTGCTCTTCCTGCACATCATCCTCTAAAGTAAACTGTTCACAAATGCTCATACTGCCAAAAACCAATGATGTGAAAAAAGACATGATTGTGACGTTTTTCTCTGGTAAGATAAATCCTGTAGAAGACTACTGATCACATTTTTATTTGAGTTGAATATCTGATTGCAACTCTATACATTCCACTTGAAACTTTCCAAGTATTGTATTTATGTTGATTGAAAACAAAGTCACAAACATGCAAACAAATGATGATTTTCTAAGCAATCCTGAAACAGTTTCTCAATTTCCTTCATCAAAATAAAAAGCAAGGGCTACATTTTGTTGTTGTTGTTTATGAGTCTGTGTTTAGGCGGTATATGAGAAGGCATACAATTATTTGGCATAGCTTGAGTTAGCACTGCACTACATGCTGCCTTGATTTCAGCTCAAGACAGTGCCAGTTACACACCAATGTGTGATTGTTACTGAGCAGTGGGTGCACATCTGGGGGTGGGTCAGGCTGCTGGGCAGGGAAAAGCCACTGGAACTATGGTGTGGAGAAGGGAGTGCCTGCTTTGTAGTCTGTAGTGGTGGCTCATGGGTTTGGCATGCATGCTCTAAAGCCTGGCTGTTGTCATAATCTTATTTCACCATAAATAATGTATTTTTCTCATAGTTGTTGTTTGTGTAGAAATAAACACCACTTTCAGCATGTGCTGCTTCCAGGCTAACAACAATTCCTCTGTATCTGGCACATCAGTATCAGTGTCAAGTAGATACGTCAAAGCCAACAGGAAGGCTTCACTGGAGTTAATCAAGATTTACTCACAGCAGTCCATAGTAGCTTTGGCACATCCTGCAGAACATTTGCAGAAATGCAAAATGCAATTTATCAGTTTTAAAATACAGTTTTACAATTTGCAGGAGTCATGAATTCAATCTAGTAAAGAAAACGGTAGAATAACATATCTATTATCCAAATCACCTCTCTCTTTTGTATGGAATACGTGAAAATATTATTATACTTGCATTCTATCACAGCTCACTTTACCTAAAGTTAATAACAAAAAAAGTGGAAAAAATGATTTAAAATATCACTTGTGCACTGCAATCAAATACTTATTTTCAACACCTATTTTTCTTCTTTTTTTTCCTGTCAAAAATAGCACTCGTATTGCTACAAATCTAACAAGTTACTACAGTTAACACAAGACACCAAGTCTGGTGTACAGAAGACTGTTTGTAGCCATGACCGTGATCTGTTTTCAAAGTGAATAGATTCATTTGGATCAAAAGTCTCCCCGGGGGTAAATGCCTAAATATATTCAAACTTCGCAAAAGTTGAAAACATCAATACCTTCATAAAGCCACTTTGATTTATATTGACTAAGGTTGTGCTGCTAATTCACATACATTGTTTACTTCACAGAGCTTTTAACTTGGTATTTGATTCGTAAAAATAGTGATTCAGCTTCTACAAAGAGGTGCAGAATACGACCTCTCCCAGATTCTTTTGTTAGTTCAGAAATGCTGAAAGTCATAAGCAGCCTACCACTACAATACAAGAATTGCTCAATAAGTGTTCACATGCACTACATTTTTTCCTTGCTTAGTAACAGGTAATAGCAGTGTAGGTCTGTCAGGTAAGGGGCAATCAATTATCTAAGCATGTCACTAATGTGACTGCAACAAAACCATTGATTTATATCTCAGCAGAAAGCGTCTCTGAAATGTTTTTCTCTTGTTCAGTTCTGCACATAATGAGGCAAATTAGGAAACTTGTAAATAAGAAATTAAGAAATTCTGAAGGCTTTTACTGTTTTGGAAGTCTTTTTTATTTTTTATTTTATTTATTTTTTATTTTTTTATTTTTTTATATGCTTTTTCCATTAAGAAACTATAATCTGTGATTCTCAGCAGGAAACAATTAAAGCACATTGGTAAACCCACATAAATAACATACCAAGTCCTGTAGAAATAATTGCAGCACTTACATTTGGTATGAGTTTAGAGAGTTTAGAATGTTTGTTTGATGCTACACCAAATACAGGCTTAAAATTGTCTTTTGTAGCTCATTAAGCAGTTACAAAGCAACAATTTTTTAAACAAAATTTTCCTCTAGTATATGAAGAGGAGCAGCTCAATTACTTTATATGTTTCAGTTAATCTTTCCTGAGATAGACTCTCTCTAATTCATCCTGCTTTGGAGTCAGATCCAAGAAATTGTTATGCATATATATAACTAAGCCCACAGATATGGAAGGAATGAAAAGAGAGAGAGTGAGAGAGAGAGAAACAGGAGGGAAGGGAAGGGAAGGGAAGGGAAGGGAAGGGAAGGGAAGGGAAGGGAAGGGAAGGGAAGGGAAGGGAAGGGAAGGGAAGGGAAGGGAAGGGAAGGGAAGGGAAGGGAAGGGAAGGGAAGGGAAGGGAAGGGAAGGGAAGGGAAGGGAAGGGAAGGGAAGGGAAGGGAAGGGAAGGGAAGGGAAGGGAAGGGAAGGGAAGGGAAGGGAAGGGAAGGGAAGGGAAGGGAAGGGAAGGGAAGGGAAGGGAAGGGAAGGGAAGGGAAGGGAAGGGAAGGGAAGGGAAGGGAAGGGAAGGGAAGGGAAGGGAAGGGAAGGGAAGGGAAGGGAAGGGAAGGAAAGGAAAGGAAAGGAAAGGAAAGGAAAGGAAAGGAAAGGAAAGGAAAGGAAAGGAAAGGAAAGGAAAGGAAAGGAAAGGAAAGGAAAGGAAAGGAAAGGAAAGGAAAGGAAAAGACACGGAACTCCTAATACGTCCTGTGCTCCAGTTAGGAAAAGAGCATTGGATATGAAATGTAAGGTAAACTTTCCCAGAATTTGCAAGCTGTGTAAGTTTTACAGAGCAGAGCTGAGTTAATTTAGGGGCTGAGATTGTAGACACAACTTACAGAAATGGTGCTTTCATGACAGAACACAACTGTGAGGATTAGAAAACAACCATGACAGAGCAGTTATTTTGTCAATGTTGCATTTTCTGTATTAAGCTGTTGATAAACAGATTTGTGTGTGTGTGTGTGTGTTTGTGTGTGTGTGGTTACAAGAAAATTCACGTTTCCAGGGGAGATAAACTTGGAAAGCTTAAACACACCATAGGCTAGTCAGAATCTCACAGTTAATTAAAGGAGTGGAAAGTATCAAGGCTTCTCGCCTCTGCATGAATAATTCACTTCCTGAATCCATTATTAAAGCCAGTTACTTTGCCACAATCATTTCCAGCCTGTGATGCCTTGGTCTCAGAAATGAGACAAATTGCAACAAGGCCTGCAGCTATATTAATAAATTGAAATGAACATTTATTTGCTCATCTAATTACAACTGTAGTTTTTTTTTTCCAAATGATATAGTAATGCATTACCTTGGCAGCCAATACCTGCTTCAAGAAGTAATTAACAGAAACACTTCTAATAATTTCTCCTTCACTGGAAAAAAAAAAAAAAAAAAAAAAGCTTTCCTTTTGATTTTGTTTCCTTCAAAATTGTTTGCTTTTAACTGCGTGTATGGTAAATTTTGCATAGCTGAAACGATGTGTTGGTAGTACCTGTAAGAAGTCACAAACTTATGAACAAAACATGGATACATAAAACACTACATCAGCTCCCTCTTTCAGGTGTAATCAGATGATATGCACTTTGAACAGTGTTTGGAGAACGTTATTATTACAAAGCTTCTCATAATCTCATATGCAAATAAATTATTTGAAAATTAATAAACTGCTGCTGTTTCAACCATACTGATCTAATGAAATCTATTACCTGAAGACCTCATCTTGAATTTACTAACTTAAGTTCTATTTGTTTTCAGCTACATTTGCTTGCAATGCTCCCTTACCACATCCTTATCTCTAATTTGGAGAGATATGGATTTGAAGGGTGGACTGTTTGGGGGATAAGGAATTGGTTGGAAGGTTGCAGCCAGAGGGATGTAGTCAATGAATCTATGTCCTGCTGGAGGTTGGTAAGGAGCCATGTCCACCAGGTGTTTGTCTGGAGTCCAGTACTCCTTAACATCTTTACCAGCAACACTGATGATGGTCTGAGTCCATCTTAAGCAAGTTTGCTGATGACACCAAACTGAATAATGCCGTTGATTCAGCAGAAGGAAAGATTGCCATCCAGGGGTCTTGATAAACTTGAAAGGTGGGTCCATGTGAACCTGATGAGGTACTACAGAGCAAAGTGCAAAGTTTTGCACTTGCGTCAGGGTAATCCCAGATATGTATACAGACTGGGAGAAGAACTCCTTGAGAGTAACCCTGTTGGGAAAGACTTAGTGGTCATGGAAGACAAAAAATTAAATGTGAGGCAGCAGTGTGTGCTTGCAGCCATAGAATCCTGGGCTGCATCAGATGAGAGGTGGCAAGTAGAGAGATAGAGGTGATTATCTCTCTTTCTTCTGCCCTTGTTAGGCCCCATCTGCAGTACTGTGTCCAGGTCTGGGGCCACCAGCACAAGAAAAATATGGAGCTGGTTCAGAGGAGGCCACTAAGATGATCTCAGGGCCGGAGCACCTCTCCTATGAATACAGGCTGAAGGAGCTGGGTTTGTTCATTCTGGAGAAGGCTGCAGAGTTATGGCCTTCCAGTACTTGAAGGGAGCTTACAAGCAGGAGGAAAATCGACTTCTAACATTGGTAGATAGTGATAGGACAAAGGGGAATGGTATTAAACTAAAGGGGGAAAGGTTTAGACTACATGTCAGGGGAAGTTTTTTTACTGAGAGAGTGATGAGGTGCTGGAACATGTTGCCCAGAGATGCCCTCTCCCTGAAAGTGTTTAAGGCCAATTTGCATGGGACCTTGGGCAACCTGATGTAGCTGCTGGCAACCCTGCTTGAAGCAGAGGGGGTGGAACCTGATGATCTTTGAGGTCTCTTCCAACCCAAGCTATTCCATGATTTTATGATTTACTACATAAGGAAATTTAACAAATTTAAACAAAGTTTTCCTGTCAGTGTGATGTTGTCTGTGAAATAACGGAGGTCTAATAAAGTCTCCTTTCCTGTAGAAGTATGTTGAGTTAAAATAGCTGGATTATCTACAAAAATTTTAGTTTCCATTTTTCAGACTCTCATAGAATAAAAGCCAGTTCAATTTATCGCTATGTCTCTGTATCAGGCTTACAGATTTATGCTTGTCAGCTCAGCTCAGTCTATTGTTATTGCTGGAGCCAACACACAAATGGAAGCAAAAGTGAGAGCATGCTATTGTCACAGTTGCAGCCTCCTCTTCTTCTCCTTTTCAAATCAATAGGCCAGCATAAAAATTGAATTTGTGGAAAAAGATAATTGTTGAACCAAAGTATTAGAAACTGATAGAGTGTGTCAGCATGCAAAGATATTGGTACAGATATTGATAAAGATATCCCCACAGATTTCAGTAGATATCTAGTTATTAGAACAAATAAAGCGAATTTGGGAATAGGTAGAATTGTGTAAATCCAAACTATTACTCCAACAGATATCACAGTGAAGAAAAATATTCTAGAACTGCATTGTATTAGGCACAATTTCAACCATGCTTCACAGCAGCTTATACACACCAAATGTTAACACTGGAAATAGTTTACATTATAACCAAGAGAGATAATAGATATTGGTGACCAAAGAAAGGATTTTTCTAAACAGAATAGATATTTTTCTTTCTCGCATTTTTAAATAAATCCCTGTCCTTGGTTTGTCAATTACATGTGAAATGTTTACTTGTGGATGATTTTCCAGGTTGCATTTTCTGTTTTCCACTAGACATATCATAAGGAAATAAATAAATAAATAAATAAATAAATAAATAGAGTCTCTAGTTATTAGACTTGGGAATAATCATTGAATTTTTTTAGTGTTATGATTAACCCATGGATACAGGATTAGACAGCGTGGCTGAGTTTGAGCCTGCAATTGTTTTTATTTTGAGACTCAAGCACATAAATAGATTTGAATGTGTAGCCTCCTTCCTCCTGGTATGCTTTCATCCAGCATGGGAACGCAAAGCCTGTGTGCTTAAAGAAGCATGTCAAAACTGCTTTGTGAAGAAGGGGGAAAAAAGCCATAGACCAAGTGACAGAACTAAGTTTAGTGTGCTAATCATATTCTTTCTTCTTGTAACCTAAGGAGTCCTGCTGTAGAATTTAAATGAAATGAATGGTGTTTCAGACACGCGGTTAGTGATTTTATATGGTCAGTGTCATTTTTCTTCTTCTGGGAATTCAATTTGTTCCCATTATGTCAAGGTCATAGATTGGGGAATCTTAGAGAACATTACTTCTCTGCCTTTGATGCAAAGGGTCAGTGGATTAGTACAAAAGAGAATTAATCCAGTGTGCTTGCTCACCAAATGATATTGAAGTCATTTTTAATGAATGACTAGCAGTTCCCATTAGTTTCCTTGAAGAAAACAGAAGCAAGCCTACAAACAATGACTTCATAAATGAATATTCAAGGAAAGCATGACTTCATTGTCAGCTCTAATTGCTAGTTTTACCTTATTAGAAGAAGCTTTCTGTAGCTGAGTTTGACATACATTTGTTTGCACACTGTTATTAGTCAAGTCTCAGTGAAGTCTTGTAATTAACACCTCCGTATTATCTCATGCAATGAAAGCAAGGACTAAAATAGATGACTCACTTTGTTTCAGCTTTGCTCTTGTTTTCTGATAGAGAAATACTTAAGAATTGTGAGCTCACGGAACTGCTACACAGTGTCAACAGAAAGCATAAAAGAATTTTGAGGAAGGAGGGCATCAAAGCTTGTTCAGAACCAAACACTAAGGTCCTAGATAGAAAAATGCCATTGTGCAGACACAGTGTAGGGTTTTACTGTTATGGCTGCACCAGTATGGTTCTCTGTATCTGATTCTCCTTACCTCAATAAAAAGACAGTGTCCACTTATGTATTCCACACTTAAGGCAGGGAAACTTTATATTCATACAGCCTTTCTCCATTCCTGTGACTGCTCACACCAAGGAAACTGTACTTTCAAAGCAACTGATGACACAACATTTGCATGTTGCAAACCTGAGTATCATGCTCACTCTGATGTATACAATCCAAAACTGGATATTCCAACTTTATTATCTCAATTTACTTGTTTTAAAATACTATTTCACCATTGTCAGTTCCTTACTGATAGTTAAGTATTTTTAGGTATTATTTTGTTAATGAGCCACAGGATAAATTCACAGTCCCATAGTAACGCAGGCTTTATGTGCAAGATATAACTTTAAGTATTTGGCTTCAGGAAAGTAACTTTTGTTGAACAATGTCTAACTAAAAAGGCTGCTGAAATTAAATTCACATATGCTGTTGAGCATAAGGAACTCTTCCCCTTCCCCTCTCTCAATATTGTAATGGATAGGAGAAAATAAACAGTACACAACTCCAAAAAAAAAAAGGTCACAAATTCCAAGACAGTTGCAAGGATGTTTTACAGTGATCTCTCACTGCAGTCACTCAGTTAACAGCTGTTCCCAAAGCAATATGCAATCCAGTCATTTAGTTATTATTGTTGAGAACTTGGCTGAGTTAAGTACTCAAATAATAACTAAGCTTGTTTACTGGATAGAAGCTAGCCAGGAATGTCTGAAGAATTAACGTGTACCTGTAATTTCCCACAACTATGGAATAGCCATCAGAATGGGAAATTGCTGAGGGAGATTGAACTGCTGGCCTCTGTCGTAAGTATTCACAGCCCTCATAGCAGAGAACTGCAGTTTGCTACAGGTTGCATCATTATTATCATTATTGATCTAACCACCCCACGTGTTCCTGCTCTATTATTTTGCTATTCAAGAATAACCATCTCAAGTTACAAATGCTATTATATTACCATGATTTGCAGAATTATTAAAGATGGGTCACTTCATTACAGAGATCCCAGAGGTGTCGTAGATAGTGCAAGTGCATTAGCTGAGTTCAGTGGAAGCTGGAGATGCTTAAGCATGACTGAAGCTACCAGTATTTCACCTCAAGCATAGCAAGACTGCCACTCATGTTTGTGCGGGTATATACTACCATGTATGTTCTATCAAGTTAAAATGAGATAGCAACAATGTCACTTATGCTCTACAGGTCCTTCTGCTTTGTTTGCAGTACATCACTGCACAGTGGAACTTGTCTTAAAATAAGATCTTGCAGTGTTTTGTAACCTTCAAATAGGACTTCTAATTATAGCATTTCTTTTTGCTTTGAGCACAGACCTAATAACTAAAAGCGTTCAGAGTGAAGCACATGCTATAAACCAATCTAATCAAAATGTTTCTAGAGGGGATAAGCAGTAGTTTGGGAGGCATTCATATTCCAAAGCCATTCCTGAAAGAAATATTGCTTTACTGGTTTTGGAGTAAATTTATCATCTGTTTTACTTTCACAAGACTTGGACAGAATAGAAAGGGATTACTCACAGAAGTACTTTGCTTTGTAACACAGGCCTGTCTCTAGCAGAGCACATGAAGACAGACACAGTGAGGGGAAAGCAAGGAGGGCAACTGCTGCAGTGATGGATGCATTAGTTCAAATTTGGTTGTGATGATATTGGCTTCATTAAGAATTTATCACCAGAATAAACAGTGTTCTTATTCTAGTGTCTCCTGTCTTTACACTGGCAGATAGACCTACCTCCACGTGGAAATGGAAACTGTCCTCTTTGATAGAGTATCATTAGATGCACTAAACCACAGGAGTGGGCAAAGAGGTGGTTGCATCACTGACCCTGGGATGCTGACCCTGATACAAGTCCCTCATAAGGACTCCTTCCATGTGTTTGTAAATCACTTCATCTCTGAGTACTTTTATGAAAGAGGATGACGCCCAAACAGAATTTGTACTCCACTCACAGAAAAGCCAAATTATAGCTTTTTATTTACTCCGTCTCTGTCTGGAATGGAAGCCCTTTTCTCTTGTCATCAGTGTTATACACAAAGTTTCTGCTGACTATACATTAAGATTCGTGCTTGATGTTTAAAAAACTTGAACGTTAGTGCCAGTGATATTGGTTGTTAAAAATACCTAACAGCCATTTGGTTGGTTAATCAGCAGAGGAAGATTAATGGTTTAAAATCTGGTCATTAAGTATGGTAACAAATGTTTTTCAGTGAGGTTATTGCTACCATAAACTTTAATCAATGGTTCATAAGCAGCAGCCTCTGGTTCAGTGTTCTGACTAATGACAAATTAACTATTTCTTAGCAGTTAATAAAGACTTTTCACCATTCTGCATACAGAACATGATTTCTTCTGTTGGTAATTAACATTCTCCCCTGGGTGCTAACTCCGTATATCCATACTAAAATCTTCAGTGGCAGAGATGAAAAGCAGCAAATGTAACAGTATTTCACTAGAGTTTTTTTTTCTTTTTTTCTCTATTTAAGATGGGCAAAATAAGTTTTAAGGATTTGTTGAATAGTATCAATAACGCTGTTGAACCTATTCCCTTTCCTCTTTTTTTCAATGAAACTTTTTATGCCCAGATCTAAGAAGCAGGAGTCTGGAAGTTGTTAATGATCTACAAAAAGGAAAATGGGAGGGATGAAGGATAGAGTTGCTCGATTTTTCTTAAGGCTAACTGCAGTTGGTGTGAAAAGCAAACAAACAAACAAACAAACACTGGAGAGCACTAATAAATATATGCCTTATAACAGTGGAAGGGAAAAGGTATACCTAACCTTTCTAAATAGCCTAAGGGCAGGGCTTTTCTTTTCAATGGAAAGGTCATCTAGAATGAATTAAAATCATTTTCCTGCTGGGGTCCAGGCATGTGGCTTCACATTGAAGGCTGGAATGGAGCTGTTTTCACACATGTATACTACAGTCAATGCTTTAGAGATTACATTGGCATGTATTCAGTGAAATAGTAGTGCATGGTTTCCCAAGGATGAAATTTGCTAAATTGTTATTAATGGCAAAAGACTTTACAAGGTGCTTAATTATCTACTTTGTGTTCTTTTGGTGACAGTCTTTTGTCACGTAATCCTTCTCACATGTTAATATTGCTCATTCTCATTCTGTGTTAAATACTTTAGCTGATGTCCTGACTTGAATGAAACTGTCCAAAAAAATACAGCAGCACAGATTTTCTTGATGATAAGGAGAGGCACTGGGACAGTAAATTTGAGACAGAAGATTTTGGTGCACCAATCTGAAAAGTAAGATAAAACAACATACAATTTACACTGCAATTATTGGGTTTTGATATTTTTATTTTTCCAAATTTCTTATCCCAAAGATAATTTCTGCAAACGTTTGTACCCAATAAATAAAACCAACCAGATCTAAATGAAATCTGAATCAATTTTACTTTGCCATCCATGTTTTTCAAAGATATATTTGTAAAGCTTTTCAAACAGCTATTAGTACCATTATAAGATGGACAAATAATAAATTATTATTATTATTAGTAGTAGTAATAGTAATAATAATAATAATATATTAATAATTTATTTTAATAACTATTTTATTAAAAAACTATAAAAAGAATAAAAATTAATAAAATTATTATTATTAATATTAATAATAGTAATAATAATAATAAATAGGTCAATAAAAATGAAACTTGGAACTTAAGTAAGTTATCATAAAGATTCCTCTAGGAGAGATCTTGCAAAATGTTCTACCAGCTTTTGTCCCCTTTTACTTGCTATGGAATTCACTCACAGTTCATTTGGCATTACTAGAAATCTTGGTAAGGAAAATCTTTGGCTTTGGCTTACTAAGCCAGCTTTGAAAGACTGAGAGGCACACAGAGCCCTGGCCTAAGGCAATATACTTCCTCTGTAATTCATGACAACAGTGCCCTTGACTGAGATCAAGCTTTGAAGTTTAAGAATTGGAGAACAGTCATTCAATTTCTCTTAAAATCGCTAATCCTCATAAACAAATCTGGATTCCTAGAACTTCTCATAGATACTGGGTGCACAGGGGAGGAACACTGATGGAGGAATCCAGTCCCTGCCGAGGTTTGGAGACTCGGTATTCTGTTCTGTCATATACTGTGATTTTGATGGAGCACACAATAAGATTGCTCTTTATTTCCATTTTGCCAGCTTCTTAGCTGAGTGACTTCTGTAGAACAAAGAATATATCTCGGAAGACTAGCCTTGGTGCTAGACTTCTGGATTGACTGTTACCTGTGCAATGACGTGGAATGTCATGAGCATGCAAAGTACTGGTAAAAATAGAGATGTGAGTAATTGAAGATCTGAAAAACTTTAAAATGCCTCTATCCTAAGTCTTTTTTTTTTTTTAACCTTTCCTCTCTCTCTTCTCTCTCTCTCTCTTTTTTTTTCTTTAAATTTTTCTTTCATAAAATGTATGCAAGTGTGTTTTTATTCCAACGCACCCCTCCCTTGTGGTTAGGTTCCACAGGAGGGTTCCAGCTTGTAAAGGTTAACCATGCAGAAATCAAGGCTTTGTGCATTTTTGCAAAGGTCACACTCATCAGTAGTTCAGGAAGAACTGCTGGGAAAGGCTATAGTGACTACTCAGTGACTGAACTGTGGCACTGTTACAATCACTGGTTGTGTCACTAAGAGATAAAGAGGCTGCTCAGTTACTTGAAATTCAATTTGTACATTACTCAAATCTACCCCACCTCTTTCCTTCATGGTGCCTGGCAGCTGCTTGCTGGCATTCTGAATTTCAAATACCTGAGCTGCAGGAAGCAGTTTAATAAACAGGATAGGTTTTGATTAATGTAACAAGCTGAAAATTGACAATGATGCAATGCATATCTCAGCAAGAACCACAGACTCGGATCAGGTCTCTGTGTGTTGATGAAGGCTGGTGTGGCAGAGAGTTCAGCCAAAGATGTATATTTATATTTTGATAACACTTTGAATGGTCAAAAATTCCCAGTATGTAAGATTTTGGTCTGTAATCCAGTTCTGTGTCTAAGCATTTACTGAAAATGACTGCACAGTCATGAAGTTCAAGTTGAGATTTAGTATATGACATTGACCAGCAAGGGCACTGTGTACCACATCTCTCTGGTTTTACGTTGAAGAAAGGAATACTGCAATTTGTGTGTCAGAAAAGTAAGCAATTACTTGCTATGATGTATAAAAAGCAATGGCATAATGTCAATTCAATTAGTAACTCACTAGCATGTAATAAGCTACATGCTTTGATGTTTCATATAAACACTATAAATATGAACACGCTTTCACCCGGTATGGGATTATGGCTTTAATGTTAGGAAACCCATCCTTCATAAATTCCTTCCAACACTCAAAATTCTGAAACGATATTATATTTCAATTCATCATCAAAAACAAGCAGAATAATCTTTTTTGTCAAAAACATTTCATTGAGATAGAAGTCTACTATGCCTCCCAAAAGGAAAGTGCTGAAGACGTCACTAAAAATTATCACCACTTTCTTATACATCAAGAAAATATAACTCACATATACCTCCTGAGAAGATGGAAATTATGAATATCTGAGTCTATTCCTTTTCCTTGAAGCCTGCCAATGAGGCATAGCAGGATGCTGAACATGGAGTGACAGCCTTCTTTCAAAGGCAGCCGCAAGGGGATGTCAGGTCTTAGTCCTTGGGTACCATTTTCTAACCAGCAAAAGTTCCCATCTTATCTTTCCTTGATTCCCTTGACAGAAAGGGAGCTAGTTAAGGTATGTTTTTGTAAACTGCTTTATAGTATGAGAAAAAATGTTAGATAGGGGATTGCTGTGTTCATGTATTTATATAGTGAATGTCAACCTCACTGATATAGATGACTTTGTTATTATTTTATTGTGATTAATTGAATAATATATACATATATGTTGTCTAAAGAAAGCTTTTGATTCAAAACTCAGACTATTTTAGTATTTCAGAGAATACAAGAAATTCATTTGTAAATCTATATGAGACATCTCATTACCTGAATATATTAGCATGCTGAGCTGTACCTTTATTTTTATGTTGGCTTTACTTTTATCTAGGCTACTCATGCTTCCTCTCCCCCTAACAACCCAAAGAGTTCCCCATAAAGTCAACTGTGGTATCTTTAAAATTTAAACATTATCAGAACACTAAGTCAATAGAGCGTCAACTCTCTTATCAGTCATCTGCCGCGAACAACAGTTTAAGTCAGCAAGTTTGCAGACAAGTCTTGGACTAATATTTGTTTGCATAAACTGCATTATCAGTGCAGATGCATAGAAGATATTTTGTGGGATACAGGATTAGTTTACAAATGATCTGCAGAAAAAACAAAAAACAAAACAAAACAAAACAAACAAACAAACAAACAAACAAAAAAAAAAAAAAAAAAACAAAGAATACCTCCCAGAGTTATCAGATATTTTATTTATAATTAGTAATTAAATCAGCCCTAGTATGGATGCTGACAGCATCAACACAGCATGTTTTCTGCTAGATTTATCACACATTTATTTAAGCAAAAAACAGCACAGCGACCTATTTACTTTTGAGGTGAGTCAATAGTGGTGTGGATAATAAGCACAGCAGTAAAGAAATTTGACTTGAACTTCAGCTACAGAGCTGACAAGGGTGAAACTAAAAGGGCTAGTCAGAAAGACTGAGATTACAGTAATGAGATGCCTACCTACAACTCTGCCTGCCTCCATAGTCCACCGCAATACTCAGTATTGCAATGTAGAGACAGGAGCATCCTCTCTTATTCTCTTGATGAAATTCAGTAGCTCCTCTATTCGAACTTCAGTGAAGTCTGCAAAACTTTGCAAAATTTTTGAGATTTTCTATATGTTTGTATTTTAGCTTCCACGTGAACAAAAGAAGCAGGGCAATCTTTGGCAGCAAGCAGACAAACTCAGTGAGGAAACTGCTAGAGAACTTGGGGGCTAGGGTCCACATCATCTTACATCATTGTAAACAACTGTGGAATAAGTCAAGCCAACCAGAACAGTGATGAATGTTATTTAGCTGCCTTGCACGACACAGAATCATAGAATCATTTGAGTGGAAAGGGACTGACTCTTAAAGGCTACCTAGTCCAACTCTTCTGCAATGAGCAGGAACATACACAGCTCAATCAGGTGCTCAGTTCCCCGTCCGTCTTGACCCTAGATATTTCCAAGAATGTGGCATCCACCATCTCGGTGGACAACCTTTGTCTTACCACATTTATAAATCTATATATATTTTTCCTTACACCCAACCCAAATCTCCCCTTCTAGTTTGAAAACATTTCCTCTTGTCCAGTCACAACAGACTCTGGTAAAGATTCTGTCCCCGTTAGACATTCTAAAGCTGATATAAGTTCTCCCCAGAGCCTTTTCTTCAGACTAAACAGCCCCAGCTTTCTCAGTTTGTCCCCATAGGAGAGGCTTTCCACCCCTTGCATCATTTTATGGCCCTTCTCTGAACACACTCCAAGAGGTCCATGTCTCTTCTGTACCGAGGACTCCACATCCAAACACGATACTCCAGGTGAGGCTTCACCAGCACAAAGTAGAGGGCCAGGATCACCTTCCTCAACCTGCAGACCACACTTCTTTTGATGAAGCCCATGAGTCAAAAGGTCAGCCATTTCAAGGGTATGTATAGCTATGGAAATCCTCCTGCATCCCTGTAGGAAATCCTCAGTACTCTGCTCCCTTTTCTTCTCTGTAGTGCCTGTATACCAACACACACAGAATGGGAAATAAGAAGAACTAGGAATCTGAGTAGTTGTAGGGCCACAATCTCATGATGGACATGGAGGCCCACATTTTCCCTGCTCTTTGTTTTGCTATTGACATACCTAAAAAACTAAAAAGCCTGCTCTTTCATGGGATGGGTGTCCCAATAACAGAGGACACTGTGAAGATGGAGTTACTGAACAACTTCTTTAATTCAGTCTTTACTGCTGAGACTGCCCCTCAAGAGTATCAAATCTTGTAAATAAGAGAGGAAGTCTGAAGAATGAAAGAATTCCTCTTGGTTGAGTAGGATCTGATTAGAAATTATCTAGATAGACATAGCACGCAAAAAATCCATGGCTCCAGTGGGATGCACCCATGACTGCTGAAGAAGCTGTCAGAAGTGATTACTTACAGGAGAATCTGGGAAACTACAGGCCTAATCTCAACCTGGATTCACCACGGGGAAATCATTCTTGACCAATCTGGTGGCATTCTATGATGTTGTGACTGGCTGAATGGATGAGGAGAGAGCAATGGGTGCTCTGTACCTTGATTTCAGCAAGTCTTTTAACAGTCCCATAACGCTGTTCACAGAATCACAGAATCACAGAATGACCCAGGTTGGAAGGGACCTCAAGGATCATGTAGTTCCAACCCCCCTGCCTAGCAGGGCCACCAAACATACGCCTTTACTAGATCAGGTTGCCCAGAGCCCTGTCCAACCTGGTCTTGAACACCTCCAAGGACGGGGCATCCACAACCTCCCTGGGCAGCCTGTTCCAGGACCTAACCACTCTCCTAGTAAAGAACTTCCCCCAAACATCCAACCTAAATCTTCCCTCTTTTAACTTAAAACCATTTCCCCTAGCCCTGCTATTATCAGCCCTTTCGAAGAGTTTACTCCCCTCCTGGGAGTAAGTTCCCTTCAGGTATTGAAAGGCTGCAATGAGGTCAATTGTTGTAGGGGAGCTTAGGATATGTAGGATGGATGAGTGGACAGTGATGTGGACTGACAACTGGCTGACTGGCAAAGCTCAGAGTTCTGTAATCAGCAACACAGAGTCCAATTGGAGACATGTATTTAATGGTGTTCTCCAGGAGCTGGCACTGGGTCTGATTTTGTTTTATGGCTTCATCAGTGACCTGGATGAGAAGATAGAATGCATCCTCAGTAAGTGTGCTGATGATATGAGTCTGGGAGGAGTGGCTGACACACCAGAAGACTGTGCTGCCATTCAACAAGATCTGGACAGTCTAGAGAGAAGGGCAGAGTGAGACCTATTGAGGTTGAACAAGGGCCAGTGTAGGGTCCTACAGTTGGTGACTGATAGCCACATGCATCAGTACAGTAAAATGACATGCTGGGAAGAAGCTCAGTAGAGAAGGAGCTGGGTGTACTGTCCATGTGCAAGGACAGTGCCCTTGTGGCCAGAAGTTCAATGATATCCTGGGGTCCATTAAAGAGCATGGTCAGCTGGGAAAGGGAGGTGATTCTCCCCATCTATGCTGTCCTGATAAAGGCCACTTCTGGAGTACTATGTCCAGTTGGGCTCCCCAGGTCCAGAAAGAGAGGAAACTTTCTAAGAGAGAGTCCATTAGAAGGCTACAAAGATAATTAAGGGCCAGAAGCATCTCCTGTATGAGGAAAGATTGACATGGGACTGTTCAGCCAGGAGGAAATCTTATCAACACTTACAAATATTTAAAATGGGGGCGTCAAGGTGATGGGGCCAGGTACTCTTCATTGGTGCCCAGTGACCAAACAGAACAATGGTCATAAAATGGTACACAGGAAGTTCTATCTGAACATGAAAAACATATGATAGAACACTGGAATGGGCTGCCCAGAGAGGTGGTGGAGTCTCCTCTGGAGATATGCAAAAGCCATCCGGATAATTTGCTGTGCAACCTGCATTAGCAGTGAGGTTGAACTGGATTGTCTCCTAAAGTCATTTCCAAACCCTACAATTCTGTGATTTTGTGATTTCCAGGCATTTATCTGAAAAGCATTGTTTGGTGACTGGAGATTGCGAGGGGATTAATTTAGGGAAAATAAGAAAAGATAGCTCTAATTCCATCTCACTTTGACATAGCTTTATTTCACTGTTACATACATTTTTCAAAGAAGCAAAGTGTGTTTCTTGTGTTTGTTGAAGAAATGTTTTGTTTTGGAGTCTCCATGGGAAAAGCAGGGGTAAAAAGAAGAAAGCATGATTATGGTCCACTTTTCAGAGCACAGGAAGCAGTTGTAAGCAAGCATCTTGGACATATACAAGAAAGAATTTCATGAGGCCATGGGAAGGTAGGGAAAGATGGGAACAAAAAAAGTAAGGAAAGAGTTTCTATGTGGAGATGTGTTAATAACCAGGTAGATGAAACAGTGAGCTTCAAGTTGAATTCTTCTCTCTGGATATGCAGGGTCTTGCCAAAGATTTCAGTGAACAAAAGGGGGAAAAATGAAATTAAAATCACAGTTTCGAGAAGAGTAATAATGGAATCATCATCAGTAACAGATGGGGGAGGATGAAATGGGGGAGAAGTGTTTTTCCTGTGAAGATTCTCACTGTTCGCGGTTTTGCTGTTATTTGAAGTCACAGCTGCAGATTCAAGTGGCAGGGAAGCAGACAGTCTTGAAGCTGGAAGGGGGTGGGTTGTGTTTGGGTGTTTTATGCTTCACTCATTCACAGACATTGGTTAAAACAAGCGTAGGTAGTCTGCTAGGGAAGATCCCATCACTGGATATTGTGTGAGATCAAATTTTAAATGACTGGACACACAAAAGTTGGAGAGCTTAAAGAGGAACATTTCTTTAATTTGATTGCTGTTTAAAAGTTTATTTTTCACCTTTATTCTCATATATGGTAACAACATTTTATATATGGGCTATGTGCAGTGAGAGACATCGCATTTGTTGCATTTGCACATTGTTGTTATAAAGTATCTCACTGTATATCAAAATTTATCAAATATTCACATTTTTTTAGTGAGTGGATTTAATCCACTGCTACAAGAGACAAATGAATATCACTATTAATTTGCACCGCTGCTGAACTGGTATTGAAAGGTTTGTTACCAACTGAGTTCTGCATGATGTTTTTGGTTTTTTGTTGTGATCGTTCCTGATATAAAGCAGCTCCTTGCTTATAAATAGAAAGCCTAGCTGTCTCGTGAACCTCACTGTTTCTGGCATAACACACAACGGCCACAATAAATGTTTATTTTGAAACTCCTGTTTTGTTTATTTTTTCACTATAATTATGCCAAGCATGTGGTCTAATTCACAACTCACTCCCATAGAAATACTTCCTATTTATTTCCATGGAAGTTACAACAGCTAGGAAGAGCACAATAACACTATTAGATAGAGCAAATTTTCAAATGCAAAGCACTCTTTTTCAACATAGTCACCACCATTAGCTGTGCAGAGCCTGCCTGCCATGCTTATAAAAGTCTACATGAGTGGAGGTAACCCAGTGTTGCCATGGCTGAAATGATCCACCCACTGTCTCACTGTGCTCACATCCACTGATTGGTCTCCAGACATACTCAGCAAGCATCAATAAATGTTGATGGGGCCATTTTTAACTCATGGAGACACTCAGTTCCACACCTTTGCTTAATCCACACTCCCAGGTCAGATGCCATTCTGTCAGACTTCCCCTCTGCTGCCATCTGTCACATGGCAACAAAATGGAATGGGATATTGGCGGGAAAGTTCAACCTCCACTGCCATACATCCAACATCATCTACATCTGATACTGTGGGCAGACACCATAAAATAAAAGGCACTACTTTCAGAGCAGCCTTCATAAATAATGTGTAATCCATATGAGTTTATTGATAACAGTTCTATTCATTTATACTTCATGTGATGCTTCAGTTAATATTTTTTCTTTCTCTGCTTTGAGCACTCAATCAAAAATAAAACCTGAGAGCGTTCTTTCTATTTTTTTTCTTTTCCTTTCTACACCTAGAGCTCCTGTCTGTCCCTAGTATGCAGAATTCATTATCTTAATCTTGTTAATATTCTGAGGATCTGCTTTATACAGTACCAGCTTAATGTTTATCTGTGAGCATTATGTCTTAATACAAATGCCACCTGGTTCTGCTACATTTATTTATATAATGGCAATAATGTGGAAAATCTTAACTCAGAGCCAGTGCATCAAATGATGTCAGAATACTTCAGCAGGTCAGAGTCCTGCCTAATGTTAAATATCAGCCAGTGTTTACTGCAAAATGTGTCAGTTCTCTTGCATCATCCAGTACAAATTATTTAACAGAGTTTTATTTCAAGGGAAGTGATATAAATTTTCATTAAGGAAAACATCATTCCATGACAGCAGTAAATGAATTATCTGCAATTGCTTTTAAAATACTTTATTTATTTGCCTCTGTTGGAAGGCTGTAAGTTATGAAAACACTTCTGCTGACAAGAATGAAATATAGTTCTTATATATTAATAATTAAAACAAAACAAAACAAAACAAAAACCCCTGCACTTAAGAACTGTTTATATGTGTGTATGTGCATTTGTCTTTCCTGCAATTACGAAGGTATCTGTGTGTATGAATATCATAAAGAAATACTTGGCAACATCTCCTTTTGTAAGAAAAAAAATAAATAAATAAAATAAAAAAAAAAATTGACAAACCATCAGAGATGAAAATATAATTCATCATAACAGAAGAGAACATTTTCCTGAAGTGATTTATATTCACATATCTTTCCCTGTGACTTTCATGTATTTGGTGACATTGTGAAATGTCGCTGAAGAAAAAGCATTTCAGTTTTGCCTTGAACAAACATACCCATAGTAGAAGAACTGTCCATATGCAAAGCTTTCTTCTTCCAAAAGTGATCTATTTTGCTACAGATGTAACCAAAGCTACACTTCAGCTAGTGAGGTTCTGCATGATAAGAACTTGGTTAGCAAGCACTCTGAGCAATGAAATGGCTCGAATAACAAAATTCCCTGCAGTGTGTTTCAGAGTTAACTGCATTTGCACTCTGCAAGGAGATCAATGCTTCACCCTCATTGATTTTCTTCAATTGCAGAAGCAGGATTATGCACAATGTGAAACTGTATTCTCAGACATATTCAATCTGATTTCCTAGTCAGTGCTAAAAAGGCATGGTGTTGTACTGAAAACATAAGGTTAGAGAAGTGTAACATATCAAATTTGTACTTCTGGTAAGGCTGCATGTTAAACAGATGCATCATCAAGTATTCTGGGCATGATGTGTCTTACAAAAACATTAGCTTGGATCCTGAAGAGAGGAAAAGAGCCTCTTTGTATGTGTTGCTTAAAAAAACAAACAGACAAAAAAAAAAAACCAACACCATGCAATTCCAAAGAGAGAAACTGAAATGCATGTATTTAAATCTCACATCGCTTTAAAGCATAGTATAATATCTCTCTTGCAGACACGAGTTTTAGTGTAAAAACACAAAAATAAAAATAAAAAATCAGAAACATTGGAACAGAAACGGAGTGCATCTTCAAATCCTAAATTAAACCTTGTAATTTATAACGTATGCCAGTTTTCAAAAAAGTAATAATTACAGGAAAATATATCAGTGGGAAATGACAGCTGACAGGAGCTTCATTGTGATCTGCAGTTTCCTCTTGTTTGTTGCTTCACACACAAACCGTGGGAATATCTAATGGAGTTCACCTCCAGTTCAGTTTGAATTGCACGCAGGAATAAATTACATTAGCTCTGTTCAAGATTTTCCTAAATCATTTGTTGGCGAACCTGGTCAAAGTCAGAGGTAGAGGAGCAAGAAACAGCCGTGACTTTGAAAAGCAGAGGCTGGTCCTTAAAATAATAAATGGCTTATGAAAAAAAGAACAAAACAATGCTACTCTCAGAGATTTTTTTGTCATTTATACACATATATACAGATACTGAACACTTTTTGAATTTCAATATTTAAGATCTCAGCGAATTCTTGCTGCCTGTGCTTACCCAATGCTACTGCCCAGCTAGGCACATATGCATACCTACATTAGGTCTCACATCGTACAAATATTAATGGATATTAGTAAGTTGTAAATTACTGAAATCAAAATATTTTGGCTGATGTATTAAAAGATTAACATTTGTCATTTGGTCACTGCTTTTTAGTTGTCACTGTTATTTTGTCTTTCAGGCATTTACATGGCAATTGACTGTCTTAAAGGCTTTACAGAAAAAATGTTAAGCTCCGTCGTGGGAGTAAGGACTGCCATGCATTGCTCATGAGTTAAACAGTGATGTGCAGTATGGTAGAATATTCATATCAGGAGTTAATGTTCTGAATAGATGTGATGAGAGCAAATTAGCTAGGAAGTAAAACGTTCCCTTGAACTCAGAGGGCAATATTTATTTGTCTCATTCAAGCACATATGGAAGCCTAAACGTGGAATTCATAATGAATTTTGCATTTTTATTACTTAAAGCTGGATATTTTTGTCAACATTGAATATTTGATAGGAAAATCACTTGTGAGTCTACTTGATCTCTAATTATGAAACAAGAGTCAATAACCTATGTCCTTAAATGCTTCTGTTGAGTAAGGACAGATATATGCAAGAATTTAAGTGCTCTCTGTGGATGAGACCTTAGTCTTGATGAAAAACCAGCTGAAATCACTGAAACACTCCGTATATCATTCCTGTAAAAACGTTTTCAAAATCTTTTTCTCAGGAGGTTCCAGTTCCATGTTGAAGTCAGATACTAATGGAGTGCATTGATCATGGTCTTGTTGATGAGGATGTTACATTTTTAGGACAGGATTTGCTTGATTTAAGCAATAGTGGTGCAAATGTGACCATAAATGTGGTCATGCTAAGTGTGTGTAACTCTAAATGTGTGCCTAGTGGTCTTTCTGGAGAAGAGGAGGGACCTTATCGCTCTCTACAACTATCTGATAGGAGGTTGTGGTGAAGTGGGGTTTGGCCTTTGCTCCCATGTAACTAGTAATAGGATGAGATAGAATGGCCTCAAGTTGTGCCAGGGAAAATTCAGATGGGATGTTAGGAAATACTTCTTCTCTGAGAGAGTGGTCAGGCAGTGGAATGGGCTGCCCAGGGAGGTGGTTGAGTCACCGACCCTGACACTGTTTGGGGAATGTTTAGATGTTGTATTGAGCAGTGTGGTTTATTGGGAATACTGGTGGTGGGCGGATAGTTGGACTGAGTAATCTTAGAGGTCTTTCCCAAACTCAGTGATTCTATGCTTCTAAATGAACATTGTAAAGTAATTTGATAATGAGTAAGTAGGAGGACGCACACAGAAATCTAACACCATTGTTTAACCTCAGAACTATGCTAATAAGTAGGGTGATAGACGTGAAACTCCAAATAATGGAGCTGTTATTCTAACCCACCAACCTGTCTCAGGGGATGTGTAAGTGGCTTTGCCATGTCATGATTAAATGTAGCTGCAGTCTGGTGTTTTGCATAGCCTAAAGTATCTTGTTGTGTTATAGCCTTACACTTAACAAATTAAATTGGGATTAGAAGAAATTATCTTCTTCCATCTATAAAAGAGGCATATATTATATTATTTGCATGCCTTTTTTTTTTTCTGTGTGTATAAAAAATAGAACTATCCTTCAAAAATAATCTGCTTGTGAAAAAGACTTTTATCAGCCTAAGAATTCCAGTGTGTCTGTTAAAAAAAAAAATAAAAATAAAAATAAAAATAAAAATAAAAATGTATCCTTTTAAGAGGTGAAAAAAATATAACATAGGAAAAATGTTAAACATCATGAGCTCACAAACACACGCAAGTGCATGTGTTTATCTGAACAAAAGTTGATTGTAATGCATAGCATACTTCAAGAATTATATGAACCTAGTTTAGAGTGGATGCATCTACAGCTACAGTCAGCAATGACCAGTCACTGTGTTTTATTTTATTTTATTTCACAACAGCCACACTCTGCCAATGAAAGATCAAATAGTTTTGTTACTGTGTTGAACTTTTAGAAGAACTTGACGTTCCTCTTGAATCTGTTCTCAGTTACAGCTCACTATAGGGTCTGGTCCAGCAGTGCTTTTATAAGTACAAACGTAAGTTGAAAAAGCTGCTCCTAAAGCAGAAAGCATATCTGATATTCAATGATTTTCAGTCCTCTCTATCTTGTTGGTGCAGTAACCAGTCCTGCAAATGGGTGTTTATGGAGAATTAAATAAAAAAAAAGAAATCTGTTTTACGTACTGGGACCAATTTTCTGTTGGTCTTTTACAGCAGAGAAGTGTACAGTTGCAGTAGACTTGAAAAGTACTGAAACGAACTCATCCCAGCTTCCCTTATGTACAAAGAGATGCATTTTTAGATAAATTACATTAGACAGATGAGCAGGAGATTGCATTGTGGTTTTATTTCTGATCGCTGGCAGTTAACATTCCATCCACTTTACATTTTACATCTGTTAAGAAAAAATGCAGAGGACAAAAAGAAGTCTGAAAAATACATGCCTTGTAACGAACGCAAAAGAAAAAGAAAAAAAAAGAAAAAAAATAAGAATCTGATATTCAGCTTTTATCATGCTCTCATGCTTGCTATTACAATGCCATTTGTGTTGTTTAGAAACCTGATCTTCCAGTCATTCTTAGTCATTAAAATCCCCTTGGCTGCTCTATGGAAGTGGGCCTGCATGGTCAGTGACTGGCATAATTCCAAGCTAAGCCCAGTGAGAACCCTTGTCACAACCATGAGAGAGCTGAGTCCTCGCTCAGCTGCTATAGCAGATGTCTGCTCTGTCAAAGGTTTCTTTTTTTTACCGCTATTTTGCTTTTTTTTTTTGCTTTTTTTTTTTTTTTTTTTTTTAATTATTCAGACTGTTCCATTTCTAAACAGGATTTATTTGAAAGCCTTTTTATCATTTAAAAAACACATAGGTGTGTGCTCCCATGAAATGACTTTTGTGAACAGCATTCCTCTCCTTTCTTCCCTTGGGCTAGAGGAAAATTCCTTCGACTTCTTTTCCACTAGCCTCCTCCATTAGCTTCCCTGCTTCACTGTATAATCTCTCCCTCTCTTACCAATGCCTTTTGCTCACCTACACAGTCCACAACCTCTGTATTCTTCTCATTCTTTTACCCTCACTGTTCCTTGACCATTCCTTGTCCTCCTCTCTGTCCTTAAGTCCCCCTTACCTTCCATTTTCCTGCCTATTCTCTGCATTTTTCTGCACCTTTTCCTTGTAATTTTACGTTAGAGTTTGTCTCCACATCCTCCCATTGCCAGCGCCCCAAGCGTACACTTGGTTTTGCATCTCTTTCAGACTAAATTCTCTTTGGGCTCATTTGGAACAACCCTTTGCCACAAGTTACAACTGTCCTAAGAGCATTTCACAGTTAGAACATACTATCCGTTTGCCCATAGGACTAATGTGGGCACTGCTTTACAGTACTTATCACAACTGGTTGAGCAGGTGTCTGCATCACATGTGGAACACAGATCACTTAAACTGGGAAAGATTCTTGAGGCCAGATAACATGAAATCCTCCCAGGTTGTGGTTCTCAGTTGGCCCTAAGGAATGGCTAGAGTACAGCTGTACATTATCTATCTGACTACACTTGCATAGCCCTCCCTTTAAGTGCAGTGTTCTTCATCCTGTGTGCTGGCGAGGCAGTCTTGATGTTGAAGAGGGACAGCATTCACTAATGCTCCCAAGATTAGCTCCAAACTGTTACATATTGTTATGCCACAGTTCCACTTTTTGTCTGATCAGAGTGGATGATGGAATGAGTAGTTCTTACAGACAGCTGGTGGTCTAGAGATTCAAAGACACAAAGCCAAAGTCTGTTCTCAACATGCGAGCACAATTACTTCAATTGCTTATTTCATTCATATATGCAACCACCTCAACTGCACTTGCACAGCAGGTATAATTCACATGTACAGGATAAGGAAATAGGGCTCTAACAATCAAAACAAGTAACACCAGTTACTTGTGTCCCATTCATTGTATATCATACTAATGAAGAGACGCATTCTCTCTACACAAAATGCCTTTGGATGAAGCAAATTTCTCCCTTCCTCAGTGTGTCCACTTAACTTTCTTCCTTTTCATAATAAAAAGAAATTCCCAACTGTCACATGGTGTCAAAATTTTATATCTCTGAAACAAAGAGATGTATAATGCACATTTACAACCAGTGATATCCAGGTGTTAAGGGTTGTAAAGATATTGGGAGTTCTGTGGCTGGTTTTGGTGACTTAGGAATTACACAAGGAAAGTCTAAAGCATACAGTAGCTGTAAGGATCCTTTGCTGTAGTGCCATTTAAATCAAAGAACATCCTCATCACCTTCCAGGAAAACAGGTTGTTCTTTAATGTTCAGCAACACAACATATACTGAATAGAAAGTGGTTATATCCCACAAGTAAATGGTTTATTTCACTTATTTAATTAGCATGGTACAGAGATAAGCATGCAAGAGTAAACAACAAAAAAAATTCCAAATGCATGTAGTAACCACACATATCAAATGATGCTAAAATCCTCAAGTTCTTTTTTTCCTACAAATTTTGGTAATGTTAATTGCTCTCTAAATCAGTTTTGCAGTTTGTTCAAATTCTACTTCTAGCATCTTTGGCTTTGTACTTCTGCCAGTGCCTTTACCAGCCCAATATAAACATAGAAATCTGGGCATGGAAGTGATGATGCTGACTGTGTTAATTAAATGGATTAGTTCACTGCATTTATTGTTTCCTGGTTTTTCTTCTTTAAATCAGTGTCAGCTCTAACTGACAGGAAAAATGTGTACAGTATTTGAATCAACATAATAAATATAATTCATAGGAATATGAATGCATTTCTTAGGCCCTTTGCAGATATCTGCTTGCATCTTCAGTGGTCACAGGGTAAAAACTGGAACAAAACATGAAAACACCATGTAGCCCATAATTCAAATTCCTGTAAGTGGAGGACTTTCCAATAAAACCCAGACACTTGAGAGGCATAGAAACTGCTGTGACTCAATAAAGTTGATTGAGGGCCCTCAACCCCTGTATATAGTAAAAGTCAGGGGAAAAAGAGAAAGAGAGGAAACATTAACAAACAAACAATCAAAAACCTAAAGATAATAAAAAGATTTAACTGTTAGTTCTCCAGGTTCAATCCTATGGAATTTCTCAAGAAGCCTACAGAGCTCATCATACAGCAAACAATTAAATGCACTACAAAACGTGGTGAATGAATAATGTACCAGACCAAAATAGAGTAGCTGATTGATTTGTGATGTGACTGAAGGTTCCTCTTTTCTGCAATCAATAACATAAACCTTTTCACTTTCTTGCCTCTCCTGCAGCTCCCTAATATTGCCTCTCTGCTGAATGTTGCACTGTTCTGAGAAAAGCTGCCCATTGTATTGTTTTGAAATGACAGTTCTCTTGGGACTACCACCCTGCAAATAATTGCTGCCAATTTTAGTGCTAGACTGAATGAAGTGTCTCTTCATGGAAAACCCATTTCATTCAAATTATTATGATCTGACTCTTAATTTTCCTTTACATAACATCAGGAATGCTACACCTCGGATGATTGCAATTTGTATAGCAGAGCTCTGAGGTTTATGCTGAGGCACTGAGACAGTTAAGAATCCTGAGGATAGGTTGCCTGAAAGCAACATTTAAAGAAATCTTCAGTTGTGATGAAAAAGAAAAAAACCTAAGCCTGTGGAGTGATTTAAGATTTACCTTTCCAGTACAGCTATTTATTCGTCTGTTAGCAGAACAATGCAATTGCTTTGGATTATACAGAGACAGAAAGGAAAGGGGCCCTTCTCGATGCTGAAGACTGCTGAAAGGCAGAATGAATGTCAGCAAGTGAATTAAAACAGAGACTTGTGTGGGCCAAGGGAAGATTTATGGCAGAAGGCAATACAACCCCTTCCTGTGATGTTTGAGCTCTTCCCAAAAACACTTTTTCTTGGAATCTGAGAAGCTGGAAAGTGTTAGAAAAGGTGGATTCAGTACATGAGTGGCACGGCTGCACAATTGCTCGACCTGAATGGTTTCCTTGTATAGATCAAATTGCAGCTAAGAATTTGGCATGGTTTTTTTTGTGCTTACGTTGAGGAAAGCAAGCAGTTATCAGTCATATGCCTTCACCAAGGCATGCTATCAGAAAAAAACAAAATACATTTTCAGCTTTCCCTGCCAGAGGAAAAACGTGTTACCTCGCAACAATATGAGCTTGTTCAGCACAGTTATTTAAATATTTAGCTGAAGTTAAAACAAGAAAACCTAAACAAACTGTCTTGAAGCCCGTACTCTCCAGGTGAACTAAAAGAAAAGACATTGTGACTTTGTCAAAGCAAAGTTTTGTGTTGCTTTTGAGTGGAGTTAGAAAATAGAGTTCCCATCTGCAGTAGCTCATCTCTCAACTTCAGGAAAATAAACACTCTGTGACGCAGCAAACATTTTGATCTCTGAAAAAACTTCTTCAAATTTAAGAAAATAAGAGTAACCTCTACGGATTTTTAAACTACAGACTGGATAAAAAGAAATGAACACGGGGTTGAATTTAATTTCTCACCTCCATCCAGTCAGTCTCAACATTTTAACCTTAACTCTGTAGTTGAGACATCTGAAGAAAGACGTCTAGGGGAAGCTCCCAGGTGGTGACTCTGCATTAGCTCTTTGTGTGCCCTTTCAGTCACCTTGGTCACTCAGCTCAACTGATGGCAGAATATTATTTAGAACAGAGCTCCAATGCAGTTTTCCACGTTTGCTTCTTCCATTCCCTTTGTGATATCTACAAGTCTGATATATTTCTGTCTGAATTCTCATCAGGACCAGCTATCTTATTCTTCAAAGGAAAAAAAAAAGCCAAACCCCACATTAAGCTAAGTTTCTAATGCATTCTCAGGGCATTTCTCTATCTCAGTGGGTATGCGATGTCATACGTTTTAGCACGCGCTTACTCAGTGTTATGTGGCTGCAGACATTATTTGCAGATTCTTCAGCATTTATTTCCATACCTAATTGCTTCCCAGGCTTTTCTGGTCATTACTAATCAATAATACCCCAGAAATGAGGGAAGGCAAAAACAGGTTAGATACTTAGCTTCTGACATATGCTTCTTTACCTGGTGGGGAGGGAATCTCCTTGTTGGGAATATAGGATAAAATAATCAGTTCATTCCTTACATTTTCAGGGTGGCATGTTGTCCACTGCGAACAACACTGCATCAAACCAGCATTCACTGAGACCTGTCTGCAGTAAGCACTGTTTATTCCTTCAGCAAGGTCTTCTTCCCCAGCTATTGCCATTTCTCTTTTGATTTTGTATGTCTTACTCTCAGGGTCTGTTATTAGGTCTCTGCTTGTCTGTTGCAGGAGCTGACCTGTGTTTGTGTTTTCAGTTTAGCATCTCATTGAAAGTTTTGGATGTTTGCAATGAGAAACAGAAAATTAAACATCTGTGGCCTTACAGCCCTGGAAATGCTACACATTGAACTGCCCATACAAGTCAGAAAACACCTCTGGTGAAAAATGGAACACAAATTATGTAGCTTTGTAACAACAGCTGGAAGAAAGCACTGATACTACAAACGGTTTGTATTACTTTGCGAAACTGGTATCACAATGTTTGTTTAACATTCAAGTAAGATTAGACAGATAAAGAAGGAAGGTAAGAGGGAGGAAAATTTAAGCAAGGCATGGTTAAGGCAGTCTAAAGGTCAAAATTGTAATATTAAATAAATCTTACATGGTTTTATAAACCTTAATTTATTGCCTATGTGCAACTGACATTTTAGCTCTTGGTTTAATACCAAGCACTTCAAAGTATTCTTGTAGAATAGTCGATAACCCTCTTACACAGTATAATTGGAATTCTGCATGTTAGAACATTTGGTTTCTGAAAGATTTTTGTAAATGTTAATAGCTGTCTTTTAAAATGGTGTAAGTGTGAAATGCTATGAAAAGCAAAGGTTTAAATGTCACCATGTCTATAATTTTCATATTGTAAAAACTGAGTAAGTTTTCTGAAATGAAAAACCTAAAGGCCTGCTGCAAGTTTGAGGATATAAGTTAGCTCATTATTAGTTTTTTGAAACTTATATGAAAGATATATTTTGTAAAACAGTGTGAGTTTTAGGTTAAAATCTATAGTTGAACATTCAGCTGTCTGGCAGCATTATTAATGAAATTCTTCCTATTTGTTGGTACCCATGATATGAGTATGAATAATTCATGGCAATAAAAGGATTTACCTGGAGAACCTTCTGGAGTCTAATCAGAAATATTCTCCTCTCATGGATTCACTAGAAATCAAACTGAAAAGCTACTCACATTTGTTTGACTGAGCAATATGATCTTCCTCTAGTAACAAGAGGCCATGGTATGGCAGCAGGGAGACTTGTACTGCTTCCTGAGAAGGGAGGTTGTTTCTAACCAGAATGGAAATCACACATGTTCTAAGCTAAAATGTGTGGAGCTTTTCCATTCACTTAAGTGAAGAGAGGAGCCATGAATTATGGATTAATGAGATTTGAAAAAGGAGTTTTTCTTACCCCATCCCTCTGCATTCTTTCACAATAAAGTCAGTAGCACAGTAATGACCATGCCACAAAAAGGAGAAATGATTATTTATGACTCCTTTATCCTACCATACTAAGATACATTTAAAAAATGAGGAGGTAGCTCAATACAAGCTCAGCAGTCTCAGCATTTATTTTTTTTGAGGGTTACCAAAGATATCAGTGTACCATTTAGACTGGCTAAATCAAAAGGACAGAAGCAGTAAAGATAGGGGGAAAAAATAAATAAAAAATAATATTTAAAAAAAAACAAAAAACAAAAAACAAAAACCCTCATTTTTACAAAGAGCAGGTAACAGAAACAAAAATTGTGCCAAAAAAAAACCTATTTCCCACTTGTGGGTTTTAGGAAGTAAAATAAATCTTCTCTTGTGAGTTGCAATAACGATGATCTACTACAATCAAAACAAGAGAAGATGACCTTTGAGAGCTAAAGGTAAGTGTTATTTAAAGCCTTGTTGCAAAGTCTGGGATCCCTCATTGCTTAAGCTGATTTCTTAAGCAGAAAACTTATTTACAAGGTTGTTATTGAAGTAGCATGTCAAAATTTTACACAGTTCTGACATTCATTTCCACCCAGAAGAAAAATAACAGAGGCAGAGGGAACACCCTGCCACAATCAGCTACAGTATAGGGGCCAGGAGCTCACCTATTGAAAGCACTAGCACAGCCTGAGATTTATCCCTCCGTTCTGCATTGACTTGAGTTGTTGGAGGTCAGTAAGTGCTGCCACACTGATGAAGGATCTGAAACATAGTGATTTTGATCATACTGTGTAGGTCTCCGGTCTGGAAAGTCTAGTGTCAATTTGGGAAAGGGCAAGAGGGAGAAAGTGCAAAGAGAGAGGAGAGGATAGTGTGCATAGAGAGTGTCCACCGCATGAAGGGGTGGACAAAAAAGGTGTTCCATCATAAAATGCACAGATTACATGGGAAGGGTGGATGCACTGACAGTGTTGGTCCTGGCTGCCCATTGGTGACTGCCATATTCCCTCCCTTCAACACTTGTGCAGGAAATAACGCTGCTCTACAATTCATACATATGCAACAAATAACACCAGGAGGAAAATATAAAGGCTATAATTTAGAGGGTATTTTGTTCCCTGCATCTGCCCACTTTGAAGAGTGAAACTTAGTCGAATAGAAGCCAAAAGATGGCTGCACTGGTCTGTAATTTCATAGAAGCTGTTGCCTAGTAATTAAGAAAAAATTCTAAGAGTTTTTTTTGTTTGTTTATTTGTTTTTCTTAAAAAAAATGCATTTATTTTCAATTTATGGGGTGGGGGGGTGGGCTAGGATTTAATACTTCTACCCTGTGGTGGTAGTACAATAATTCCAGGAACCTGGAATTTAAAAATATTGCATTATGCATCTTGAATACCAAGACACTTAAATTGCACACTGATACATTTTCCCCTTTAAGAAATAATAATAATTAAAAAAATACTTGTATTATAGCAGCAATGTAAAAGAGAAGCTAATGACAACTTCCTTATTTACAATAACAACTGAAATCTTAATCACCTGTAGTGTCCAGCACATTAATATGAACATATGGTAAGTATTAACTGAAATGTATTTTACTAGAAAAAGACTTTTGTTCATTTCACATCACAAATGATGCATGACCTTATGATATTACTTATCTACCTTCAAATTTTCTTCTCTATTTCTTTTTCCAATTTCCATTTTTTTTATTTTTTTTTTAGTCGAAGGAAATCATTGAGTGACCTTGAAATTTGCACTGGCATTTTCCTGGCAGAGAAGGAAGCTCTCTTTTCTCATTTGCAAAAATGAATAACAATTTGATAATTCTTAAAACTTCTAAAAGGTTAATTATGCTCTCTCCATGAGCACTGAATAAAAACCCACTTTATCTCTGCCCAAATGAAACCCGCAGGGCTCCCATTCCCTCTCACACTGCCTGGAGACCAAATCCTGCAAGCTGTCAATTAACTCCTATCAGCTCATAGATCTGTGCAAGCTACAGATGATTTTCTCATCCAAAAACTATGACAGCTCTCTCATTTGCCAGGGCTGTTGGATGACTTTAAAACATTCACAGCAGGAAAGTGTTATCTGGCTTTGGGCTTGGTGGAGAGAAAAAGAAAGAGTGAGAAAGCGAGAGGCAGAAAGGTCCTGGGTTAGAGAGAGTTCATTTTGAGCTCTAAGATTTCCGTCTGGTTGCAAAACCCCACTTGAACCTGAGCTGTATATTTCAAACAATAATAGAAACTGAACATGATCATGTACTACAGAGACATTTCCTTGAGTGGATTCTTTTTTAACATTTCTCCATAATAACCGCCAGTCACGGAGGAGGTGATGCTGGCAAGATAGAACTGGTAAAACAGAAACCACAACATGAAACATTTAGCCTGCTGGCATTATTTTCTGGTTGAGATTTGTAAT